>NW_024608809.1:0-82452 GCF_018296145.1 Oncorhynchus tshawytscha | reverse complement strand
TACCCTGGTCTACCATCTACTGTCATTATATTACCCTGGTCTACCATCTACTGTCATTATATTACCCTGGTCTACCCATCTACTGTCATTATATTACCCTGGTCTACCATCTACTGTCATTATATTACCCTCTACTGTCATTATATTACCCATGGTCTACCATCTACTGTCATTATATTACCCTGGTCTACCATCTACTGTCATTATATTACCCTGGTCTACCATCTACTGTCATTATATTACCCTGGTCTACCATCTACTGTCATTATATTACCCTGGTCTACCATCTACTGTCATTATATTACCCTGGTCTACCATCTACTGTCATTATATTACCCTGGTCTACCATCTACTGTCATTATATTACCCTGGTCTACCATCTACTGTCATTATATTACCCTGGTCTACCATCTACTGTCATTATATTACCCTGGTCTACCATCTACTGTCATTATATTACCCTGGTCTACCATCTACTGTCATTATATTACCCTGGTCTACCATCTACTGTCATTATATTACCCTGGTCTACCATCTACTGTCATTATATTACCCTGGTCTACCATCTACTGTCATTATATTACCCTACTCTACTGTCATTATATTACCCTGGTCTACCCTCTACTGTCATTATATTACCCTGGTCTACCATCTACTGTCATTATATTACCCTGGTCTACCATCTACTGTCATTATATTACCCTGGTCTACCATCTACTGTCATTATATTACCCTGGTCTACCATCTACTGTCATTATATTACCCTGGTCTACCATCTACTGTCATTATATTACCCTCTACTGTCATTATATTACCCTGGTCTACCATCTACTGTCATTATATTACCCTGGTCTACCATCTACTGTCATTATATTACCCTCTACTGTCATTATATTACCCTGGTCTACCATCTACTGTCATTATATTACCCTGGTCTACCATCTACTGTCATTATATTACCCTGGTCTACCATCTACTGTCATTATATTACCCTCTACTGTCATTATATTACCCTGGTCTACCATCTACTGTCATTATATTACCCTGGTCTACCATCTACTGTCAATATATTACCCTGGTCTACATCATCTACTGTCATTATATTACCCTGGTCTACCATCTACTGTCCTTATATTATCCTGGTCTACAATCTACTGTCACTATATTACCTGGTCTAAACTCTACTGCCATTATATTACCCTGGTCTATCATTTACTGTCACTTAGATCACCCTGGTCTACCCTCTACTGTCATTATATTACCCTGGTCTACCATCTACTGTCATTATATTACCCTGGTCTACCATCTACTGTCATTATATTACACCTGGTCTACCATCTACTGTCATTATATTACCCTGTTCTACCATCTACTGTCATTATATTACCTGGTCTACCATATACTGTCATTATATTACCCTGGTCTACCATCTACTGTCATTATATTACCTGGTCTACCATCTACTGTCATTATATTATTACCCTCTACTGTCATTATATTACCTGGTCTACCATCTACTGTCATTATATTACCCTGGTCTACCATCTACTGTCATTATATTACCCTGGTCTACCATCTACTGTCATTATATTACCCTGGTCTACCATCTACTGTCATTATATTACCCTGGTCTACCATCTACTGTCATTATATTACCCTGGTCTACCATCTACTGTCATTATATTACCCTGGTCTACCATCTACTGTCATTATATTACCCTGGTCTACCATCTACTGTCATTATATTACCTGGTCTACCATCTACTGTCATTATATTACCCTGGTCTACTCTACTGTCATTATATTACCCTGGTCTACCATCTACTGTCATTATATTACCCCCAGTCTATCATCTACTGTCATTATATTACCCTGGTCTACCATCTACTGTCCTTATATTATCCTGGTCTACAATCTACTGTCACTATATTACCCTGGTCTAAACTCTACTGTCATTATATTACCCTGGTCTACCATCTACTGTCACTAGATCACCCTGGTCTACCCTCTACTGTCATTATATTACCCTGGTATACCATCTACTGTCATTATATTGACCTGGTCTACCATCTACTGTCATTATATTACCCTGGTCTACCATCTACTGTCATTATATTACACCTGGTACCATCTACTGTCATTATATTACCCTGGTCTACCATCTACTGTCATTATATTACCCTGGTCTACCATCTACTGTCATTATATTACCCTGGTCTACCATCTACTGTCATTATATTACCCTGGTCTACCATCTACTGTCATTATATATGGTCTACCCTCTACTGTCATTATATTACCCTGGGTCTACCATCTACTGTCATTATATTACCCTGGTCTACCATCTACTGTCATTATATTACCCTGGTCTACCATCTACTGTCATTATATTACCCTGGTCTACCATCTACTGTCATTATATTACCTGGTCTACCATCTACTGTCATTATATTAACCTGGTCTACCATCTACTGTCATTATATTACCCTCTACTGTCATTATATTACCCTGGTCTACCATCTACTGTCATTATATTAACCTGGTCTACCATCTACTGTCATATATTACCCTCTACTGTCATTACATTACCCTGGTCTACCATCTACTGTCAGTATACCCCAGTCTATCATCTACTGTCATTATATTACCATGGTCTACCATCTAATGTCATAATATTACCCGGGTCTACCCTCTACTGTCATTATATTACCCTGGTCTACCATCTACTGTCATTATATTACCCTGGTCTACCATCTACTGTCATTATATTACCCTGGTCTACCATCTACTGTCACTATATTACCCTGGTCTACCATCTACTGTCATTATATTACCCTGGTCTACCATCTACTGTCATTATATTACCCTGGTCTACCATCTACTGTCATTATATTACCCTGGTCTACCATCTACTGTCATTATATTACTCTGGTCTACCATCTACTGTCATTATATTATCCTCTACTGTCACTATATTACCCTGGTCTAAACTCTACTGCCATTATATTACCCTGGTCTATCATCTACTGTCACTAGATCACCCTGGTCTCCCCTCTACTGTCATTATATTACCCTGGTATACCATCTACTGTCATTATATTGACCTGGTCTACCATCTACTGTCATGATATTACCCTGGTCTACCATCTACTGTCATTATATTACCCTCTACTGTCAATATATTACCCTGGTCTACCATCTACTGTCATTATATTACCCTGGTCAACCATCTACTGTCATTATATTACCCTGGTCTACCCTCTACTGTCACTATATTACCATGGTCTACCATCTACTGTCATAATATTACCCTGGTCTAGCCTCTACTGTCATTATATTACCCTGGTCTACCATCTACTGTCACTATATTACCCTGGTCTACCATCTTCTGTCATTATATTACCCTCTACTGTCATTATATTACCCTGGTCTACCATCTACTGTCATTCTATTACACTGGTCTACCATCTACTGTCATTATATTACCCTGGTCTACCATCTACTGTCATTATATTACCCTGGTCTACCATCAACTGTCACTATATTACCCTGGTCTACCTTCTACTGTCATTATATTAACCTGGTCTACCATCTACTGTCACTATATTACCCTCTACTGTCATTATATTACCCTGGTCTACCATCTACTGTCAATATATTACCCCAGTATATCATCTACTGTCATTATATTACCCTGGTCTACCATCTACTGTCCTTATATTATCCTGGTCTACAATCTACTGTCATTATATTACCCTGGTCTAATCTACTGTCATTATATTACCCTGGTCTATCATTTACTGTCACTATATTACCCTGGTCTACCTCTACTGTCATTATATTAACCTGGTCTACCATCTACTGTCATTATATTACCCTGGTCTACCATCTACTGTCATTATATTACCCTGGTCTACCATCTACTGTCATTATATTAACCCAGGTCTATCATCTACTGTCATTATATTACCCTGGTCTACCATCTACTGTCATTATATTATCCTGGTCTACCATCTACTGTCATTATATTACCCTGGTCTAAACTCTACTGTCATTATATTACCCTGGTCTATCATTACTGTCACTAGATCAACCTGGTCTACCATCTACTGTCATTATATTACCCTGGTCTACCATCTACTGTCATTATATTACCCTGGTCTACCATCTACTGTCATTATATTACCCTGGTCTACCATCTACTGTCATTATATTACCCTGGTCTACCATCTACTGTCATTATATTACCTGGTCTACCATCTACTGTCATTATATTACCCTGGTCTACCATCTACTGTCATTATATTACCCTGGTCTACCATCTACTGTCATTATATTACCCTCTACTGTCATTATATTACCCTGGTCTACCATCTACTGTCATTATATTACCCTGGTCTACCATCTACTGTCATTATATTACCCTCTAATGTCATTATATTACCCTGGTCTACCATCTACTGTCATTATATTACCCTGGTCTACCATCTACTGTCACTCTATTACTCTGGTCTACCATCTACTGTCAGTATACCCCAGTCTATCATCTACTGTCATTATATTACCCTGGTCTACCATCTACTGTCATTATATTACCCTGGTCTACCATCTACTGTCATTATATTACCCTCTAATGTCATTATATTACCCTGGTCTACCATCTACTGTCATTATATTACACTGGTCTACCATCTACTGTCATTATATTACCCTGTTCTACCATCTACTGTCCTTATATTATCCTGGTCTACAATCTACTGTCACTATATTACCCTGGTCTAAACTCTACTGTCACTATATTACCCTGGTCTAAACTCTACTGCCATTATATTACCCTGGTCAACCTTCTACTGTCATTATATTAACCTGGTCTACCATCTACTGTCATTATATTGACCTGGTCTACCATCTACTGTCATGATATTACCCTGGTCTACCATCTACTGTCATTATATTACACTGGTCTACCATCTACAGTCATTATATTACCCTGTTCTACCATCTACTGTCATTATATTACAATGGTCTACCATCTACTGTCATTATATTACCCTGGCCTACCCTCTACTGTCATTATATTACCCTGGTCTACCATCTACTGTCAATATATTACCCTCTACTGTCATTATATTACCCTGGTCTACCATCTACTGTCATTCTATTACCCTGGTCTACCATCTACTGTCATTATATTACCCTGGTCTACCATCTACTGTCATTATATTACCCTGGTCTACCATCTACTGTCATTATATTGACCTGATCTACCATCTACTGTCATTATATTAACCTGGTCTACCATCTACTGTCATTATATTACCCTCTACTGTCATTATATTACCCTGGTCTACCATCTACTGTCATTATATTAACCTGGTCTACCATCTACTGTCACTATATTACCCTCTACTGTCATTACATTACCCTGGTCTACCATCTACTGTCAGTATACCCCAGTCTATCATCTACTGTCATTATATTACCATGGTCTACCATCTAATGTCATAATATTACCCGGGTCTACCCTCTACTGTCATTATATTACCCTGGTCTACCATCTACTGTCATTATATTACCCTGGTCTACCATCTACTGTCATTATATTACCCTCTAATGTCATTACATTAACCTGGTCTACCATCTACTGTCAGTATACCCCAGTCTATCATCTACTGTCATTATATTACCCTGGTCTACCATCTACTGTCATTATATTACCCTGGTCTACCATCTACTGTCATTATATTACCCTGGTCTACCATCTACTGTCCTTATATTATCCTGGTCTACAATCTACTGTCACTATATTACCCTGGTCTAAACTCTACTGCCATTATATTACCCTGGTCTATCATCTACGGTCACTAGATCACCCTGGTCTCCCCTCTACTGTCATTATATTACCCTGGTATACCATCTACTGTCATTATATTGACCTGGTCTACCATCTACTGTCATGATATTACCCTGGTCTACCATCTACTGTCATTATATTACCCTCTACTGTCATATATTACCCTGGTCTACCATCTACTGTCATTATATTACCCTGGTCAACCATCTACTGTCATTATATTACCCTGGTCTACCCTCTACTGTCACTATATTACCATGGTCTACCATCTACTGTCATAATATTACCCTGGTCTAGCCTCTACTGTCATTATATTACCCTGGTCTACCATCTACTGTCACTATATTACCCTGGTCTACCATCTTCTGTCATTATATTACCCTCTACTGTCATTATATTACCCTGGTCTACCATCTACTGTCATTCTATTACACTGGTCTACCATCTACTGTCATTATATTACCCTGGTCTACCATCTACTGTCATTATATTACCCTGGTCTACCATCAACTGTCACTATATTACCCTGGTCTACCTTCTACTGTCATTATATTAACCTGGTCTACCATCTACTGTCACTATATTACCCTCTACTGTCATTATATTACCCTGGTCTACCATCTACTGTCAATATATTACCCCAGTCTATCATCTACTGTCATTATATTACCCTGGTCTACCATCTACTGTCCTTATATTATCCTGGTCTACAATCTACTGTCACTATATTACCCTGGTCTAAACTCTACTGCCATTATATTACCCTGGTCTATCATCTACTGTCATTATATTACCTGGTCTACCATCTACTGTCATTATATTACCCTGGTATACCATCTACTGTCATTATATTGACCTGGTCTACCATCTACTGTCATTATATTACCCTGGTCTACCATCTACTGTCATTATATTACACTGGTCTACCATCTACTGTCATTATATTACCCTGTTCTACCATCTACTGTCATTATATTACACTGGTCTACCATCTACTGTCATTATATTACCCTGGTCTACCCTCTACTGTCATTATATTACCCTGGTCTACCATCTACTGTCAATATATTACCCTACCATCTACTGTCATTATATTACCCTGGTCTACCATCTACTGTCATTATATTACCCTGGTCTACCATCTACTGTCATTATATTACCCTGGTCTACCATCTACTGTCATTATATTACCCTGGTCTACCATCTACTGTCATTATATTACCCTGGTCTACCATCTACTGTCATTATATTACCCTGGTCTACCATCTCTACTGTCATTATATTAACCTGGTCTACCATCTACTGTCATTATATTAACCTGGTCTACCATCTACTGTCATTATATTACCCTCTACCATCTGTCATTATATTACCCTGGTCTACCATCTACTGTCATATATTACCCTCTACTGTCATTACATTACCCTGGTCTACCATCTACTGTCAGTATACCCCAGTCTATCATCTACTGTCATTATATTACCATGGTCTACCATCTACTGTCATAATATTACCCTGGTCTACCCTCTACTGTCATTATATTACCCTGGTCTACCATCTACTGTCATTATATTACCCTGGTCTACCATCTACTGTCATTATATTACCCTCTACTGTCATTATATTACCCTGGTCTACCATCTACTGTCATTATATTACCCTGGTCTACCATCTACTGTCATTATATTACCCTGGTCTACCATCTACTGTCCTTATATTATCCTGGTCTACAATCTACTGTCACTATATTACCCTGGTCTAAACTCTACTGTCATTATATTACCCTGGTCTATCATCTACTGTCACTAGATCACCCTGGTCTACCCTCTACTGTCATTATATTACCCTGGTCTACCATCTACTGTCATTATATTGACCTGGTCTACCATCTACTGTCATTATATTACCCTGGTCTACCATCTACTGTCATTATATTACATTATATTACCTGGTCTACCATCTACTGTCATTATATTACCCTGGTCTACCATCTACTGTCATTATATTACCCTGGTCTACCATCTACTGTCATTATATTACCCTGGTCTACTCTACTGTCATTATATTACCCTGGTCTACCATCTACTGTCATTATATTACCCTGGTCTACCATCTACTGTCATTATATTACCCTGGTCTACCATCTACTGTCATTATATTACCCTGGTCTACCATCTACTGTCATTATATTACCCTGGTCTACCATCTACTGTCATTATATTACCCTGGTCTACCATCTACTGTCATTATATTACCCTGGTCTACCATCTACTGTCATTATATTACCCTGGTCTACCATCTACTGTCATTATATTACCCTGGTCTACCATCTACTGTCATTATATTACCCTGGTCTACCATCTACTGTCATTATATTACCCTGGTCTACCATCTACTGTCATTATATTATCTACCCTCTACTGTCATTATATTACCCTGGTCTACCATCTACTGTCATTATATTACCCTGGTCTACCATCTACTGTCATTATATTACCCTGGTCTACCATCTACTGTCATTATATTACCCTGGTCTACCATCTACTGTCATTATATTACCCTGGTCTACCATCTACTGTCATTATATTACCCTGGTCTACCATCTACTGTCATTATATTACCCTGGTCTACCATCTACTGTCATTATATTACCCTGGTCTACCATCTACTGTCATTATATTACCCTGGTCTACCATCTACTGTCATTATATTACCCTGGTCTACCATCTACTGTCATTATATTACCCTGGTCTATCATCTACTGTCATTATATTACCATGGTCTACCATCTACTGTCATATATTACCCTGGTCTACCATCTACTGTCATTATATTACCCTGGTCTACCATCTACTGTCATTATATTACCCTGGTCTACCATCTACTGTCATTATATTACCCTCTAATGTCATTATATTACCCTGGTCTACCATCTACTGTCATTATATTACCCCAGTCTATCATCTACTGTCATTATATTACCCTGGTCTACCATCTACTGTCATTATATTATCCTGGTCTACAATCTACTGTCATATATTACCCTGGTCTAAACTCTACTGTCATTATATTACCCTGGTCTATCATCTACTGTCATTATATTACCTGGTCTACCCTCTACTGTCATTATATTACCCTGGTCTACCATCTACTGTCATTATATTGACCTGGTCTACCATCTACTGTCATTATATTACCCTGGTCTACCATCTACTGTCATTATATTACCCTGGTCTACCATCTACTGTCATTATATTACCCTGGTCTACCATCTACTGTCATTATATTACCCTGGTCTACCATCTACTGTCATTATATTACCCTCTACTGTCATTATATTACCCTGGTCTACCATCTACTGTCACTATATTACCCTGGTCTGCCATCTACTGTCATTATATTACCCTCTACTGTCACTATATTACCCTGGTCTACCATCTACTGTCACTATATTACCCTGGTCTAAACTCTACTGCCATTATATTACCCTGGTCTACCATCTACTGTAATTATATTACCCTGGTATACCATCTACTGTCACTATATTACCCTGGTCTAAACTCTACTGTCATTATATTACCCTGGTCTACCATCTACTGTCCTTATATTACCCTGGTCTATCATCTACTGTCAATATATTACCCTGGTCTACCATCTACTGTCATTATATTACTCTGGTCTACCATCTACTGTGAGTATATTACCCTAGTCTATCATCTACTGTCATTATATTACACTGGTCTACCATCTACTGTCATTATATTACCCTGGTCTACCATCTACTGTCATTATATTACCCTGGTCTACCATCTACTGTCATTATATTACCCTGGTCTACCATCTACTGTCATTATATTACCCTGGTCTACCATCTACTGTCATTATATTACCCTGGTCTACCATCTACTGTCATTATATTACCCTGGTCTACCATCTACTGTCATTATATTACCCTGGTCTACCATCTACTGTCATTATATTACCCTGGTCTACCATCTACTGTCATTATATTACCCTGGTCTACCATCTACTGTCATTATATTACCCTGGTCTACCATCTACTGTCATTATATTACCCTGGTCTACCATCTACTGTCATTATATTACCCTGGTCTACCATCTACTGTCATTATATTACCCTGGTCTACCATCTACTGTCATTATATTACCCTGGTCTACCATCTACTGTCATTATATTACCCTCTACTGTCATTATATTACCCTGGTCTACCATCTACTGTCATTATATTACCCTGGTCTACCATCTACTGTCATTATATTACCCTGGTCTACCATCTACTGTCATTATATTACCCTGGTCTACCATCTACTGTCATTATATTACCCTGGTCTACCATCTACCATCATTATATTACCCTGGTCTACCATCTACTGTCATTATATTACCCTGGTCTACCATCTACTGTCATTATATTACCCTGGTCTACCATCTACTGTCATTATATTACCCTGGTCTACCATCTACTGTCATTATATTACCCTGGTCTACCATCTACTGTCAGTATATTACCCTGGTCTATCATCTACTGTCATTATATTACCCTGGTCTACCATCTACTGTCATTATATTACCCTGGTCTACCCTCTACTGTCATTATATTACCCTGGTCTACCATCTACTGTCATTATATTACCCTGGTCTACCATCTACTGTCATTATATTACCCTCTCTGTCATTATATTCATTATGGTCTACCATCTACTGTCAATATATTACCCCAGTCTATCATCTACTGTCATTATATTACCCTGGTCTACCATCTACTGTCCTTATATTATCCTGGTCTACAATCTACTGTCACTATATTACCCTGGTCTAAACTCTACTGCCATTATATTACCCTGGTCTATCATTTACTGTCACTAGATCACCCTGGTCTACCCTCTACTGTCATTATATTACCCTGGTCTACCATCTACTGTCATTATATTACCCTGGTCTACCATCTACTGTCATTATATTACCCTGGTCTACCATCTACTGTCATTATATTACACTGGTCTACCATCTACTGTCATTATATTACCCTGTTCTACCATCTACTGTCATTATATTACACTGGTCTACCATCTACTGTCATTATATTACCCTGGCCTACCCTCTACTGTCATTATATTACCCTGGTCTACCATCTACTGTCAATATATTACCCTCTACTGTTATTATATTACCCTGGTCTACCATCTACTGTCATTAAATACCCTTGTATTACCCTAGTCTACCATCTACTGTCATTATATTACCCTGGTCTACCATCTACTGTCATTATATACCCTGGTCTACCATCTACTGTCATTATATTACCCTGGACAACCATCTACTATAATTATATTACCCTGGTCTCCCCTGTACTGTCATTATATTACCCTCTACTGTCATTATATTACCCTGGTCTACCATCTACTGTCATTATATTAACCTGGTCTACCATCTACTGTCACTATATTACCCTCTACTGTCATTATATTACCCTGGTCTACCATCTACTGTCAGTATACCCCAGTCTATCATCTACTGTCATTATATTACCCTGGTCTACCATCTACTGTCATTATATTACCCTGGTCTACCATCTACTGTCATTATATTACTCTGGTCTACCATCTACTGTCATTATATTACCCTGATCTACCATCTACTGTCATTATATTACCCTCTAATGTCATTATATTACCCTGGTCTACCATCTACTGTCATTATACCCCAGGTCTACCATCTAATGTCATTATATTACCCTGGTCTACCATCTACTGTCATTATATTACCCTGCTCTACCATCTACTGTCACTCTATTACTCTGGTCTACCATCTACTGTCCTTATATTATCCTGGTCTACAATCTACTGTAACTATATTACCCTGGTCTAAACTCTACTGCCATTATATTACCCTGGTCTATCATCTACTGTCACTAGATCACCCTGGTCTCCCCTCTACTGTCATTATATTACCCTGGTATACCATCTACTGTCATTATATTGACCTGGTCTACCATCTACTGTCATGATATTACCCTGGTCTACCATCTACTGTCATTATATTACCCTCTACTGTCAATATATTACCCTGGTCTACCATCTACTGTCATTATATTACCCTGGTCAACCATCTACTGTCATTATATTACCCTGGTCTACCCTCTACTGTCACTATATTACCATGGTCTACCATCTACTGTCATAATATTACCCTGGTCTAGCCTCTACTGTCATTATATTACCCTGGTCTACCATCTACTGTCACCATATTACCCTGGTCTACCATCTTCTGTCATTATATTACCCTCTACTGTCATTATATTACCCTGGTCTACCATCTACTGTCATTCTATTACACTGGTCTACCATCTACTGTCATTATATTACCCTGGTCTACCATCTACTGTCATTATATTACCCTGGTCTACCATCAACTGTCACTATATTACCCTGGTCTACCTTCTACATTCATTATATTAACCTGGTCTACCATCTACTGTCACTATATTACCCTCTACTGTCATTATATTACCCTGGTCTACCATCTACTGTCAATATATTACCCCAGTCTATCATCTACTGTCATTATATTACCCTGGTCTACCATCTACAGTCCTTATATTATCCTGGTCAACCATCTACTGTCATTATATTACCCTGGTCTACCATCTACTGTCATAATATTACCCTGGTCTACCATTTACTGTCACTAGATCAATTACCTGGTCTACCCTCTACTGTCATTATATTACCCTGGTCTACCATCTACTGTCCTTATATTATCCTGGTCTACAATCTACTGTCACTATATTACCCTGGTCTACCATCTACTGTCATTATATTACACTGGTCTACCATCTACTGTCATTATATTACCCTGTTCTACCATCTACTGTCATTATATTACACTGGTCTACCATCTACTGTCATTATATTACCCTGGCCTACCCTCTACTGTCATTATATTACCCTGGTCTACCATCTACTGTCAATATATTACCCTCTACTGTCATTATATTACCCTGGTCTACCATCTACTGTCATTATATTACCCTGGTCTACCATCTACTGTCATTATATTACCCTGGTCTACCATCTACTGTCATTATATTACCCTGGTCTACCATCTACTGTCATTATATTACCCTGGTCTACCATCTACTGTCATTATATTACCCTGGTCTACCATCTACTGTCATTATATTACCCTGGTCTACCATCTACTGTCATTATATTACCCTGGTCTACCATCTACTGTCATTATATTACCCTGGTCTACCATCTACTGTCATTATATTACCCTGGTCTACCATCTACTGTCACTATATTACCCTCTACTGTCATTATATTACCCTGGTCTACCATCTACTGTCAGTATACCCCAGTCTATCATCTACTGTCCTTATATTATCCTGGTCTACAATCTACTGTCATTATATTACCCTGGTCTACCATCTACTGTCATTATATTACCCTCTACTGTCATTATATTACCCTGGTCTACCATCTACTGTCATTATATTACCCTGGTCTACCATCTACTGTCATGATATTACCCTGGTCTACCATCTACTGTCATTATATTACCCTGGTCTATCATCTACTGTCATTATATTACCCTGGTCTACCATCTACTGTCCTTATATTATCCTGGTCTACAATCTACTGTCACTATATTACCCTGGTCTAAACATCTACTGTCATTATATTACCCTGGTCTACCATCTACTGTCATTATATTACCTGGTCTACCCTCTACTGTCATTATATTACCCTGGTCTACCATCTACTGTCATTATATTACCTGGTCTACCATCTACTGTCATTATATTACCCTGGTCTACCATCTACTGTCATTATATTACCCTGGTCTACCATCTACTGTCATTCTATTACCCTGCTCTACCATCTACTGTCATTATATTACCCTGGTCTACCATCTACTGTCATTATATTACCCTGGTCTACCATCTACTGTCATTATATTACCTGGTCTACCATCTACTGTCATTATATTAACCTGGTCTACCATCTACTGTCATTATATTACCCTCTACTGTCATTATATTACCCTGGTCTACCATCTACTGTCATTATATTAACCTGGTCTACCATCTACTGTCACTATATTACCCTCTACTGTCATTACATTACCTGGTCTACCATCTACTGTCAGTATACCCCAGTCTATCATCTACTGTCATTATATTACCATGGTCTACCATCTACTGTCATAATATTACCCTGGTCTACCATCTACTGTCATTATATTATTACCTGGTCTACCATCTACTGTCATTATATTACCCTGGTCTACCATCTACTGTCATTATATTACCCTCTAATGTCATTATATTACCCTGGTCTACCATCTACTGTCATTATATTACCCTGTCTATCATCTAATGTCATTATATTACCCTGGTCTACCATCTACTGTCATTATATTACCCTGGTCTACCATCTACTGTCACTATATTACCCTGGTCTACCATCTACTGTCATTATATTACCTGGTCTACCATCTACTGTCACTATATTACCCTGGTCTAAACTCTACTGCCATTATATTACCCTGGTCTATCATCTACTGTCATTATATTACCCTGGTATACCATCTACTGTCATTATATTGACCTGTTATACCATCTACTGTCATTATATTGACCTGGTCTACCATCTACTGTCATGATATTACCCTGGTCTACCATCTACTGTCATTATATTACCCTCTACTGTCACTATATTACCCTGGTCTACCATCTACTGTCATTATATTACCCTTGTCTACCATCTACTGTCATAATATTACCCTGGTCTACCTTCTACTGTCATTATATTAACCTGGTCTACCATCTACTGTCACTATATTACCCTCTACTGTCATTATATTACCCTGGTCTACCCTCTACTGTCACTATATTACCATGGTCTACCATCTACTGTCATAATATTACCCTGGTCTAGCCTCTACTGTCATTATATTACCCTGGTCTACCATCTACTGTCACTATATTACCCTGGTCTACCATCTTCTGTCATTATATTACCCTCTACTGTCACTATATTACCCTGGTCTAAACTCTACTGCCATTATATTACCCTGGTCAACCTTCTACTGTCATTATATTAACCTGGTCTACCATCTACTGTCATTATATTACCTGGTCTACCATCTACTGTCATTATATTACCCTGGTCTACCATCTACTGTCATTATATTAACCTGGTCTACCATCTACTGTCACTATATTACCCTCTACTGTCATTATATTACCCTGGTCTACCATCTACTGTCAATATATTACCCCAGTCTATCATCTACTGTCATTATATTACCCTGGTCTACCATCTACTGTCCTTATATTATCCTGGTCTACAATCTACTGTCCTTATATTATCCTGGTCTACAATCTACTGTCATTATATTACCCTGGTCTATCATTTACTGTCACTAGATAAACCTGGTCTACCCTCTACTGTCATTATATTACCCTGGTATACCATCTACTGTCATTATATTGACCTGGTCTACCATCTACTGTCATTATATTACCCTGGTCTACCATCTACTGTCATTATATTACCCTGGTCTACCATCTACTGTCATTATATTACCCTGGTCTACCATCTACTGTCATTATATTACCTGGTCTACCATCTACTGTCATTATATTACCCTGGTCTACCATCTACTGTCATTATATTACCCTGGTCTACCATCTACTGTCAATATATTACCCTGGTCTACTGTCATTATATTACATTATATAGTCTACCATCTACTGTCATTATATTACCCTGGTCTACCATCTACTGTCATTATATTACCCTGGTCTACCATCTACTGTCATTATATTACCCTGGTCTACCATCTACTGTCATTATATTACCCTGGTCTACCATCTACTGTCATTATATTACCCTGGTCTACCATCTACTGTCATTATATTACCTGGTCTACCATCTACTGTCATTATATTACCTGGTCTACCATCTACTGTCATTATATTACCCTGGTCTACTGTCATTATATTACCCTGGTCTACCATCTACTGTCACTATATTACCCTCTACTGTCATTATATTACCCTGGTCTACCATCTACTGTCAGTATACCCCAGTCTATCATCTACTGTCATTATATTACCATGGTCTACCATCTACTGTCATATATTACCCGGTCTACCATCTACTGTCATTATATTACCCTGGTCTACCATCTACTGTCATTATATTACCCTGGTCTACCATCTACTGTCATTATATTACCCTCTACTGTCATTATATATTACCCTGGTCTACCATCTACTGTCAATATATTACCCCAGTCTATCATCTACTGTCATTATATTACCCTGGTCTACCATCTACTGTCCTTATATTATCCTGGTCTACAATCTACTGTCACTATATTACCCTGGTCTACCATCTACTGTCATTATATTACACTGGTCTACCATCTACTGTCATTATATTACCCTGTTCTACCATCTACTGTCATTATATTACCCTGGTCTACCATCTACTGTCATTATATTACCCTGGTCTACCCTCTACTGTCATTATATTACCCTGGTCTACCATCTACTGTCATTATATTACCCTGGTCTACCATCTACTGTCATTCTATTACCCTGGTCTACCATCTACTGTCATTATATTACCCTGGTCTACCATCTACTGTCATTATATTACCCTGGTCTACCATCTACTGTCATTATATTACCCTGGTCTACCATCTACTGTCATTATATTACCCTGGTCTACCATCTACTGTCATTATATTACCCTCTACTGTCATTATATTACCCTGGTCTACCATCTACTGTCATTATATTAACCTGGTCTACCATCTACTGTCACTATATTACCCTCTACTGTCATTACATTACCCTGGTCTACCATCTACTGTCAGTATACCCCAGTCTATCATCTACTGTCATTATATTACCATGGTCTACCATCTACTGTCATTATATTACCCTGGTCTACCCTCTACTGTCATTATATTACCCTGGTCTACCATCTACTGTCATTATATTACACTGGTCTACCATCTACTGTCATTATATTACCCTCTAATGTCATTATATTACCCTGGTCTACCATCTACTGTCATTATATTACCCTGGTCTACATCTACTGTCATTATATTACCCTGGTCTACCATCTACTGTCATTATATTACCCTGGTCTACCATCTACTGTCACTATATTACCTGGTCTACCATCTACTGTCCTTATATTATCCTGGTCTACAATCTACTGTCACTATATTACCCCTGGTCTAAACTCTACTGCCATTATATTACCCTGGTCTATCATCTACGGTCACTAGATCACCCTGGTCTCCCCTCTACTGTCATTATATTACCCTGGTATACCATCTACTGTCATTATATTGACCTGGTCTACCATCTACTGTCATGATATTACCCTGGTCTACCATCTACTGTCATTATATTACCCTCTACTGTCATTATATTACCCTGGTCTACCATCTACTGTCATTATATTACCCTGGTCAACCATCTACTGTCATTATATTACCCTGGTCTACCCTCTACTGTCACTATATTACCATGGTCTACCATCTACTGTCATAATATTACCCTGGTCTAGCCTCTACTGTCATTATATTACCCTGGTCTACCATCTACTGTCACTATATTACCCTGGTCTACCATCTTCTGTCATTATATTACCCTCTACTGTCATTATATTACCCTGGTCTACCATCTACTGTCATTCTATTACACTGGTCTACCATCTACTGTCATTATATTACCCTGGTCTACCATCTACTGTCATTATATTACCCTGGTCTACCATCAACTGTCACTATATTACCCTGGTCTACCTTCTACTGTCATTATATTAACCTGGTCTACCATCTACTGTCACTATATTACCCTCTACTGTCATTATATTACCCTGGTCTACCATCTACTGTCAATATATTACCCCAGTCTATCATCTACTGTCATTATATTACCCTGGTCTACCATCTACTGTCCTTATATTATCCTGGTCTACAATCTACTGTCACTATATTACCCTGGTCTAAACTCTACTGTCATTATATTACCCTGGTCTACCATCTACTGTCATTATATTACCGTCTACTGTCATTATATTACCCTGGTCTACCATCTACTGTCATTATATTACCCTGGTCTAACATCTACTGTCATTATATTACCCTGGTCTACCATCTACTGTCATTATATTACCCTGGTCTACCATCTACTGTCATTATATTACCCTGGTCTACCATCTACTGTCATTATATTACACTGGTCTACCATCTACTGTCATTATATTACCCTGGTCTACCATCTACTGTCATTATATTACCCTGGTCTACCATCTACTGTCATATTATATGGTCTACCATCTCTACTGTCATTATATTACCCTGGTCTACCATCTACTGTCATTATATTACCCTGGTCTACCATCTACTGTCATTATATTACCTGGTCTACCATCTACTGTCATTATATTACCCTGGTCTACCATCTACTGTCATTATATTACCCTGGTCTACCATCTACTGTCATTATATTACCCTGGTCTACCATCTACTGTCATTATATTACCCTGGTCTACCATCTACTGTCATTATATTACCCTGGTCTACCATCTACTGTCATTATATTACCCTGGTCTACCATCTACTGTCATTATATTAACCTGGTCTACCATCTACTGTCACTATATTACCCTCTACTGTCATTACATTACCCTGGTCTACCATCTACTGTCAGTATATTGACCTGATCTACCATCTACTGTCATTATATTCACCTGGTCTACCATCTACTGTCATTATATTACCCTCTACTGTCATTATATTACCCTGTTCTACCATCTACTGTCATTATATTACCCTGGTCTACCATCTACTGTCATTATATTACCCTCTACTGTCATTATATTACCCTGGTCTACCATCTACTGTCATTATATTACCCTGGTCTACCATCTACTGTCATTATATTACCCTGGTCTACCATCTACTGTCATTATATTACCCTGGTCTACCATCTACTGTCACTATATTACCCTGGTCTAAACTCTACTGCCATTATATTACCCTGGTCTACCATCTACTGTCACTATATTACCCTGGTCTACCCTCTACTGTCATTATATTACCCTGGTCTACCATCTACTGTCATTATATTGACCTGGTCTACCATCTACTGTCATGATATTACCCTGGTCTACCATCTACTGTCATTATATTACACTGGTCTACCATCTACTGTCATTATATTACCCTGGTCTACCATCTACTGTCATTATATTACCCTGGTATACCATCTACTGTCATTATATTAACCTGGTCTACAATCTACTGTCATTATATTACCCTGGTCTACCATCTAGTGTCAATATATTACCCTGGTCTGTCATTATATTACCCTGGTCTACCATCTACTGTCATTATATTACCCTGGTCTACCATCTACTGTCATTATATTACCCTGGTCTACCATCTACTGTCATTATATTACCCTGGTCTACCATCTACTGTCATTATATTACCCTGGTCTACCATCTACTGTCATTATATTACCCTGGTCTACCATCTACTGTCATTATATTACCCTGGTCTACCATCTACTGTCATATTATATTACCCTGGTCTACCATCTACTGTCATTATATTACCTGGTCTACCATCTACTGTCATTATATTACCCTGGTCTACCATCTACTGTCATTATATTACCCTGGTCTACCATCTACTGTCATTATCATTATATTGTCATTATATTACCTGGTCTACCATCTACTGTCATTATATTACCCTGGTCTACCATCTACTGTCATATATATTACCCTCTACTGTCATTATATTACCCTGGTCTACCATCTACTGTCATTCATTATTACCCTGGTCTACCATCTACTGTCATTATATTACCCTGGTCTACCATCTACTGTCATTATATTACCCTGGTCTACCATCTACTGTCATTATATTACCCTGGTCTACCATCTACTGTCATTATATTACCCTGGTCTACCATCTACTGTCATTATATTACCCTGGTCTACCATCTACTGTCATTATATTACCCTGGTCTACCATCTACTGTCATTATATTACCCTGGTCTACCATCTACTGTCATTATATTACCCTGGTCTACCATCTACTGTCATTATATTACCCTGGTCTACCATCTACTGTCATTATATTACCCTGGTCTACCATCTACTGTCATAATATTACCCGGGTCTACCCTCTACTGTCATTATATTACCCTGGTCTACCATCTACTGTCATTATATTACCCTGGTCTACCATCTACTGTCATTATATTACCCTCTAATGTCATTATATTACCCTGGTCTACCATCTACTGTCATTATATTACCCTGGTCTATCATCTACTGTCATTATATTACCCTGGTCTACCATCTACTGTCATTATATTATCCTGGTCTACAATCTACTGTCACTATATTACCCTGGTCTAAACTCTACTGTCATTATATTACCCTGGTCTATCATTTACTGTCACTAGATTACCTGGTCTACCCTCTACTGTCATTATATTACCCTGGTATACCATCTACTGTCATTATATTGACCTGGTCTACCATCTACTGTCATTATATTACCCTGGTCTACCATCTACTGTCATTATATTACACTGGTCTACCATCTACTGTCATTATATTACCCTGTTCTACCATCTACTGTCATTATATTACCTGGTCTACCATCTACTGTCATTATATTACCCTGGTCTACCATCTACTGTCATTATATTACCCTGGTCTACCATCTACTGTCATTATATTACCCTCTACTGTCATTATATTACCCTGGTCTACCATCTACTGTCATTATATTAACCTGGTCTACCTTCTACTGTCATTATATTAACCTGGTCTACCATCTACTGTCACTATATTACCCTCTACTGTCATTATATTACCCTGGTCTACCATCTACTGTCACTATATTACCCTCTACTGTCATTATATTACCCTGGTCTACCATCTACTGTCAATATATTACCCCAGTCTATCATCTACTGTCACTATATTACCATGGTCTACCATCTACTGTCATAATATTACCCTGGTCTACCCTCTACTGTCATTATATTACCCTGGTCTACCATCTACTGTCATTATATTACCCTGGTCTACCATCTACTGTCATTATATTACCCTCTACTGTCATTATATTACCCTGGTCTACCATCTACTGTCAATATATTACCCCAGTCTATCATCTACTGTCATTATATTACCCTGGTCTACCATCTACTGTCCTTATATTATCCTGGTCTACAATCTACTGTCACTATATTACCCTGGTCTAAACTCTACTGTCATTATATTACCCTGGTCTATCATCTACTGTCATTATATTACCCTGGTCTACCATCTACTGTCATTATATTACCCTGGTCTACCATCTACTGTCATTATATTGACCTGGTCTACCATCTACTGTCATTATATTACCCTGGTCTACCATCTACTGTCATTATATTACCTGGTCTACCATCTACTGTCATTATATTACCCTGTCTACCATCTACTGTCATTATATTACACTGGTCTACCATCTACTGTCATTATATTACCCTGGTCTACCCTCTACTGTCATTATATTACCCTGGTCTACCATCTACTGTCAATATATTACCCTCTACTGTCATTATATTACCCTGTCTACCATCTACTGTCATTATATTACCCTGGTCTACCATCTACTGTCATTATATTACCCTGGTCTACCATCTACTGTCATTCTATTACCCTGGTCTACCATCTACTGTCATTATATTACCCTGGTCTACCATCTACTGTCATTATATTACCCTGGTCTACCATCTACTGTCATTATATTACCCTGGTCTACCATCTACTGTCATATATTACCCTGGTCTACCATCTACTGTCATTATATTAACCTGGTCTACCATCTACTGTCATTATATTACCCTGGTCTTCCATCTACTGTCATTATATTACCCTGGTCTACCATCTACTGTCATTATATTACCCTGGTCTACCATCTACTGTCATTATATTACCCTGGTCTACTCTCATTATATTACCCTGGTCTACCATCTACTGTCATTATATTACCCTGGTCTACCATCTACTGTCATTATATTACCCTGGTCTACCATCTACTGTCATTATATTACCCTGGTCTACCATCTACTGTGTCATTATATTACCCTGGTCTACCATCTACTGTCATTATATTACCCTGGTCTACCATCTACTGTCATTATATTACCCTGGTCTACCATCTACTGTCATTATATTACCCTGGTCTACCATCTACTGTCATTATATTACCCTGGTCTACCATCTACTGTCATTCTATTTCCCTGCTCTACCATCTACTGTCATTATATTAACCTGGTCTACCATCTACTGTCATTATATTACCCTCTACTGTCATTATATTACCCTGGTCTACCATCTACTGTCATTATATTACCCTGTCTATCATCTACTGTCATTATATTACCCTGGTCTACCATCTACTGTCACTATATTACCCTGGTCTAAACTCTACTGCCATTATATTACCCTGGTCTATCATCTACTGTCACTATATTACCCTGGTCTCCCCTCTACTGTCATTATATTACCCTGGTCTACCATCTACTGTCATTATATTGACCTGGTCTACCATCTACTGTCATTATATTACCCTGGTCTACCATCTACTGTCATTATATTACCCTCTACTGTCATATATTACCCTGGTCTACCATCTACTGTCATTATATTACCCTGGTCTACCATCTACTGTCACTATATTACCATGGTCTACCATCTACTGTCATAATATTACCCTGGTCTACCATCTACTGTCATTATATTACCCTGTCTACCATCTACTGTCACTATATTACCCTGGTCTACCATCTTCTGTCATTATATTACCCTCTACTGTCATTATATTACCCTGGTCTACCATCTACTGTCATTATATTAACCTGGTCTACCATCTACTGTCACTATATTACCCTCTACTGTCATTATATTACCCTGGTCTACCATCTACTGTCATTATATTACCCTGGTCTACCATCTACTGTCATTATATTACCCTGGTCTACCATCTACAGTCATTATATTACCCTGGTCTACAATCTACTGTCACTATATTACCCTGGTCTAAACTCTACTGCCATTATATTACCCTGGTCTATCATTTACTGTCACTAGATCACCCTGGTCTACCCTCTACTGTCATTATATTACCCTGGTATACCATCTACTGTCATTATATTGACCTGGTCTACCATCTACTGTCATGATATTACCCTGGTCTACCATCTACTGTCATTATATTACACTGGTCTACCATCTACTGTCATTATATTACCCTGTTCTACCATCTACTGTCATTATATTACACTGGTCTACCATCTACTGTCATTATATTACCCTGGTCTAAACTCTACTGTCATTATATTACCCTGGTCTACCATCTACTGTCATTATATTACCCTGGTATACCATCTACTGTCATTATATTGACCTGGTCTACCATCTACTGTCATTATATTACCCTGGTCTACCATCTACTGTCATTATATTACACTGGTCTACTATCTACTGTCATTATATTACCCTGTTCTACCATCTACTGTCATTATATTACACTGGTCTACCATCTACTGTCACTATATTACCCTGGTCTAAACTCTACTGTCATTATATTACCCTGGTCTACCATCTACTGTCATTATATATTACCATCTACTGTCATTATATTACCCTGGTCTACCATCTACTGTCATTATATTACCCTGGTCTACCATCTACTGTCATTATATTACCCTGGTCTACCATCTACTGTCATTATATTACCCTGGTCTACCATCTACTGTCATTATATTAACCTGGTCTTCCATCTACTGTCATTATATTACCCTGGTCTACCATCTACTGTCATTATATTACCCTGGTCTACCATCTACTGTCCTTATATTACCCTGGTCTACCATCTACTGTCATTATATTACCCTGGTCTACCATCTACTGTCATAATATTACCCTGGTCTACCATCTACTGTCATAATATTAACCTGGTCTACCATCTACTGTCATTATATTACCCTGGTCTTCCATCTACTGTCATTATATTACCCTGGTCTACCATCTACTGTCATTATATTACCCTGGTCTACCATCTACTGTCATTATATTACCCTGGTCTACCATCTACTGTCAATATATTACCCTCTACTGTCATTATATTACCCTGGTCTACCATCTACTGTCATTCTATTACCCTGCTCTACCATCTACTGTCATTATATTACCCTGGTCTACCATCTACTGTCATTATATTACCCTGGTCTACCATCTACTGTCATTATATTACCCTGGTCTACCATCTACTGTCATTATATTACCCTGGTCTACCATCTACTGTCATTATATTACCCTGGTCTACCATCTACTGTCATTATATTACCCTGGTCTACCATCTACTGTCATTATATTACCCTGGTCTACCATCTACTGTCATTCTATTACCCTGGTCTACCATCTACTGTCATTATATTACCCTGGTCTACCATAAACAAACTAATTAAAAGGCAGACTAACTAAACGGATCACAGAGATATATACACAAAATCTTTATATTCGTTATAAAAATCTTTTAAGTCATTATATTACCCTGGTCTACCATCTACTGTCATTATATTAACCTGGTCTTCCATCTACTGTCATTATATTACCCTGGTCTACCCACTACTGTCATTATATTACCCTGATCTCCCCTCTACTGTCATTATATTACCCTGGTCTACCATCTACTGTCATTCTATTACCCTGCTCTACCATCTACTGTCATTATATTACCCTGGTCTACCATAAACAAACTAATTAAAAAGGCAGACTAACTAAACGGATCACAGAGATATATACACAAAATCTTTATATTCGTTATAAAAATCTTTAAAGTCATTATATTACCCTGGTCTACCATCTACTGTCATTATATTAACCTGGTCTTCCATCTACTGTCATTATATTACCCTGGTCTACCATCTACTGTCATTATATTACCCTGGTCTACCCTCTACTGTCATTATATTACCCTCTACTGTCTTTATATTACCCTGGTCTACCATCTACTGTCATTATATTAACCTGGTCTACCATCTACTGTCATTATATTACCCTGGTATACCATCTACTGTCATTATATTGACCTGGTCTACCATCTACTGTCATGATATTACCCTGGTCTTGTCTACCATCTACTGTCATTATATTACCCTGGTCTACCATCTAATGTCATTATATTACCCTGTTCTACCATCTACTGTCATTATATTACACTGGTCTACCATCTACTGTCATTATATTACCCTGGTCTAAACTCTACTGCCATTATATTACCCTGGTCTACCATCTACTGTCATTATATTACCATCTACTGTCATTATATTACCCTGGTCTACCATCTACTGTCATTATATTTCCCTGGTCAACCATCTACTGTCATTATATTACCCTGGTCTACCATCTACTGTCATAATATTACCCTGGTCTACCATTTACTGTCATAATATTAACCTGGTCTACCATCTACTGTCATTATATTACCCTGGTCTTCCATCTACTGTCATTATATTACCCTGGTCTACCATCTACTGTCATTATATTACCCCGGTCTACCATCTACTGTCATTATATTACCCTGGTCTGCCATCTACTGTCATTATATTACCCTGGTCTACCATCTACTGTCATTCTATTACCCTGCTCTACCATCTACTGTCATTATATTACCCTGGTCTACCATCTACTGTCATTATATTACCCTGGTCAAACATCTACTGTCATTATATTACCCTGGTCTACAATCTACTGTCATTCTATTACACTGGTCTACCATCTACTGTCATAATATTAACCTGGTCTACCATCTACTGTCATTATATTAACCTGGTCTTCCATCTACTGTCATTATATTACCCTGGTCTACCATCTACTGTCATTATATTACCCTGGTCTACCCTCTACTGTCATTATATTACCCTGGTCTACCATCTACTGTCATTATATTACCCTCTACTGTCATTATTTTACCCTGGTCTACCATCTACTGTCATTATATTACCCTGGTCAACCATCTACTGTCATTATATTACCCTGGTCTACCATCTACTGTCATTATATTACCCTGGTCTACCATCTACTGTCATTATATTACCCTGGTCTACCATCTACTGTCATTCTATTACCCTGCTCTACCATCTACTGTCATTATATTACCCTGGTCTACCATAAACAAACTAATTAAAAAGGCAGACCAACTAAACGGATCACAGAGATACATACACAAAATCTTTATATTCGTTATAAAAATCTTTAAAGTCATTATATTACCCTGGTCTACCATCTACTGTCATTATATTACCCTGGCCTACCATCTCTACTGTCATTATATTACCCTGGTCTACCATCTACTGTCATTCTATTACCCTGCTCTACCATCTACTGTCATTATATTACCCTGGTCTACCATAAACAAACTAATTAAAAAGGCAGACTAACTAAACGGATCACAGAGATACATACACAAAATCTTTATATTCGTTATAAAAATCTTTAAAGTCATTATATTACCCTGGTCTACCATCTACTGTCATTATATTAACCTGGTCTTCCATCTACTGTCATTATATTACCCTGGTCTACCATCTACTGTCATTATATTACCCTGGCCTACCCTCTACTGTCATTATATTACCCTCTACTGTCTTTATATTACCCTGGTCTACCATCTACTGTCATTATATTAACCTGGTCTACCATCTACTGTCATTATATTAACCTGGTCTACCATCTACTGTCATTATATTACCCTGGTCTACCATCTACTGTCATTATATTACCCTGGTCTACCATCTACTGTCATTATATTACCCTGGTCTACCATCTACTGTCAATATATTACCCTCTACTGTCATTATATTACCCTGGTCTACCCTCTACTGTCATTATATTACCCTGGTCAACCATCTACTGTCATTATATTACCCTGGTCTACCATCTACTGTCATTATATTACCCTGGTCTACCATCTACTGTCATTATATTACCCTGGTCAACCATCTACTGTCATTATATTACCCTGGTCTATCCTCTACTGTCACTATATTACCATGGTCTACCATCTACTGTCATAATATTACCCTTGTCTACCCTCTACTGTCATTATATTACCTGGTCTACCATCTACTGTCATTATATTACCTGGTCTACCATCTACTGTCAATATATTACCCTCTACTGTCATTATATTACCCTGGTCTACCATCTACTGTCATTATATTACCTGGTCAACCATCTACTGTCATTATATTACCCTGGTCTACCCTCTACTGTCATTATATTACCCTGGTCTACCATCTACTGTCATTATATTACCCTGGTCTACCATCTACTGTCATTATATTACCCTGGTCAACCATCTACTGTCATTATATTACCCTGGTCTACCATCTACTGTCATTATATTACCCTGGTCTACCATCTACTGTCATTATATTACCCTGGTCTACCATCTACTGTCACTATATTACTCTGGTCTACCATCTACTGTCATTATATTACCCTCTACTGTCATTATATTACCCTGGTCTACCATCTACTGTCATTCTATTACACTGGTCTACCATCTACTGTCATTATATTACCCTGGTCTACCATCTACTGTCATTACATTACCCTGGTCTACCATCTACTGTCATTATATTACACTGTTCTACCATCTACTGTCATTATATTAACATGGTCTACCATCTACTGTCACTATATTACCCTCTACTGTCATTATATTACCCTGGTCTACCATCTACTGTCAGTATTACCCCAGTCTATCATCTACTGTCATTATATTACCCTGGTCTACCATCTACTGTCCTTATATTATCCTGGTCTACCATCTACTGTCATTATATTACCCTGGTCTAACATCTACTGTCATTATATTACCCTGGTCTACCATCTACTGTCATTATATTACCTGCTCTACCATCTACTGTCATTATATTACCCTGGTCTACCATCTACTGTCATTCTATTACCCTGGTCTACCATCTACTGTCATTATATTACCCTGGTCTACCATCTACTGTCATTATATTACCCTGGTCTACCATCTACTGTCATTATATTACCCTGGTCTACCATCTACTGTCATAATATTACCCTGGTCTACCATCTACTGTCATATATTAACCTGGTCTACCATCTACTGTCATTATATTACCCTGGTCTTCCATCTACTGTCATTATATTACCCTGGTCTACCATCTACTGTCATTATATTACCCTGGTCTACCCTCTACTGTCATTATATTACCTGGTCTACCATCTACTGTCAATATATTACCCTCTACTGTCATTATATTACCCTGGTCTACCATCTACTGTCATTCTATTACCCTGGTCTACCATCTACTGTCATTATATTACCCTGGTCTACCATCTACTGTCATTATATTACCCTGGTCTACCATCTACTGTCATTATATTACCCTGGTCTACCATCTACTGTCATTCTATTACCCTGCTCTACCATCTACTGTCATTATATTACCCTGGTCTACCATCTACTGTCATTATATTACCCTGGTCTAACCATCTACTGTCATTATATTACACTGGTCTACCATCTACTGTCATAATATTACTCTGGTCTACCATCTACTGTCATAATATTAACCTGGTCTACCATCTACTGTCATTATATTACCCTGGTCTTCCATCTACTGTCATTATATTACCCTGGTCTACCATCTACTGTCATTATATTACCCTGGCCTACCATCTACTGTCAATATATTACCCTGGTCTACCATCTACTGTCAATATATTACCCTCTACTGCCATTATATTACCCTGGTCTACCATCTACTGTCATTCTATTACCCTGCTCTACCATCTACTGTCATTATATTACCCTGGTCTACCATCTACTGTCATTATATTACCCTGGTCTACCATCTACTGTCATTATATTACCCTGGTCTACCATCTACTGTCATTATATTACCCTGGTCTACCATCTACTGTCACTATATTACCATGGTCTACCATCTACTGTCATAATATTACCCTGGTCTACCCTCTCCTGTCATTATATTACCCTGGTCTACCATCTACTGTCAATATATTACCCTGGTCTACCATCTACTGTCATTATATTACCCTCTACTGTCATTATATTACCCTGGTCTACCATCTACTGTCATTATATTACCCTGGTCTACCATCTACTGTCATTATATTACCCTGGTCTACCATCTACTGTCAATATATTACCCTGTTCTACATTCTACTGTCATTATATTAACCTGGTCTACCATCTACTGTCACTATATTACCCTCTACTGTCATTTTATTACCCTGGTCTACCATCTACTGTCAGTATACCCCAGTCTATCATCTACTGTCATTATATTACCCTGGTCTACCATCTACTGTCCTTATATTATCCTGGTCTACAATCTACTGTAACTATATTACCCTGGTCTAAACTCTACTGCCATTATATTACCCTGGTCTATCATCTACTGTCACTAGATCACCCTGGTCTCCCCTCTACTGTCATTATATTACTCTGGTATACCATCTACTGTCATTATATTGACCTGGTCTACCATCTACTGTCATGATATTACCCTGGTCTACCATCTACTGTCATTATATTACCCTCTACTACTGTCATTATATTACTCTGGTCTACCATCTACTCTCATGATATTACCATGGTCAACCATCTACTGTCATTATATTACCCTGGTCTACCCTCTACTGTCACTATATTACCATGGTCTACCATCTACTGTCATAATATTACCCTGGTCTACCATCTCCTGTCATTATATTACCCTGGTCTACCATCTACTGTCATTATATTACCCTGGTCTACCATCTTCTGTCATTATATTACCCTCTACTGTCATTATATTACCCTGGTCTACCATCTACTGTCATTCTATTACACTGGTCTACCATCTACTGTCATTATATTACCCTGGTCAACCATCTACTGTCATTATATTACCCTGGTCTACCCTCTACTGTCACTATATTACCATGGTCTACCATCTACTGTCATAATATTACCCTGGTCTACCCTCTACTGTCATTATATTACCCTGGTCTACCATCTACTGTCACTATATTACCCTGGTCTACCATCTACTGTCATTATATTACCCTCTACTGTCATTATATTACCCTGGTCTACCATCTACTGTCATTCTATTACACTGGTCTACCATCTACTGTCATTATATTACCATGGTCTACCATCTACTGTCATTATATTACCCTGGTCTACTATCAACTGTCAATATATTACCCTGGTCTACCTTCTACTGTCATTATATTAACCTGGTCTACCATCTACCGTCACTATATTACCCTCTACTGTCATTATATTACCCTGGTCTACCATCTACTGTCAATATATTACCCCAGTCTATCATCTACTGTCATTATATTACCCTGGTCTACCATCTACTGTCCTTATATTATCCTGGTCTACAATCTACTGTCACTATATTACCCTGGTCTAAACTCTACTGCCATTATATTACCCTGGTCTATCATCTACTGTCACTAGATCACCCTGGTCTCCCCTCTACTGTCATTATATTACCCTGGTCTACCATCTACTGTCAATATATTACCCCAGTCTATCATCTACTGTCATTATATTACCCTGGTCTACCATCTACTGTCACTATATTACCCTGGTCTAAACTCTACTGCCATTATATTACCCTGGTCTATCATTTACTGTCACTAGATCACCCTGGTCTACCCTCTACTGTCATTATATTACCCTGGTATACCATCTACTGTCATTATATTGACCTGGTCTACCATCTACTGTCATGATATTACCCTGGTCTACCATCTACTGTCATAATATTACCCTGGTCTACCATCTACTGTCATAATATTAACCTGGTCTACCATCTACTGTCATTATATTACCCTGGTCTTCCATCTACTGTCATTATATTACCCTGGTCTACCATCTACTGTCATTATATTACCCTGGCCTACCCTCTACTGTCATTATATTACCCTGGTCTACCATCTACTGTCAATATATTACCCTCTACTGTCATTATATTACCCTGGTCTACCATCTACTGTAATTCTATTACCCTGCTCTACCATCTACTGTCATTATATTACCCTGGTCTACCATCTACTGTCATTATATTACCCTGGTCTTCCATCTACTGTCATTATATTACCCTGGTCTACCATCTACTGTCATTCTATTACCCTGGTCTACCATCTACTGTCATTATATTACCCTGGTCTACCATCTACTGTCATTATATTACCCTGGTCTACCATCTACTGTCATTATATTACACTGGTCTACCATCTACTGTCATAATATTACTCTGGTCTACCATCTACTGTCATAATATTAACCTGGTCTACCATCTACTGTCATTATATTACCCTGGTCTTCCATCTACTGTCATTATATTACCCTGGTCTACCATCTACTGTCATTATATTACCCTGGCCTACCCTCTACTGTCATTATATTACCCTGGTCTACCATCTACTGTCAATATATTACCCTCTACTGTCATTATATTACCCTGGTCTACCATCTACTGTCATTCTATTACCCTGCTCTACCATCTACTGTCATTATATTACCCTGGTCTACCATCTACTGTCATTATATTACCCTGGTCTACCATCTACTGTCATTATATTACCCTGGTCTACCATCTACTGTCATTATATTACCCTGGTCTACCCTCTACTGTCACTATATTACCATGGTCTACCATCTACTGTCATAATATTACCCTGGTCTACCCTCTACTGTCATTATATTACCCTGGTCTACCATCTACTGTCACTATATTACCCTGGTCTACCATCTACTGTCATTATATTACCCTCTACTGTCATTATATTACCCTGGTCTACCATCTACTGTCATTATATTACCCTGGTCTACCATCTACTGTCATTATATTACCCTGGTCTACCATCTACTGTCAATATATTACCCTGTTCTACCTTCTACTGTCATTATATTAACCTGGTCTACCATCTACTGTCACTATATTACCCTCTACTGTCATTTTATTACCCTGGTCTACCATCTACTGTCAGTATACCCCAGTCTATCATCTACTGTCATTATATTACCCTGGTCTACCATCTACTGTCCTTATATTATCCTGGTCTACAATCTACTGTAACTATATTACCCTGGTCTAAACTCTACTGCCATTATATTACCCTGGTCTATCATCTACTGTCACTAGATCACCCTGGTCTCCCCTCTACTGTCATTATATTACTCTGGTATACCATCTACTGTCATTATATTGACCTGGTCTACCATCTACTGTCATGATATTACCCTGGTCTACCATCTACTGTCATTATATTACCCTCTACTGTCATTATATTACCCTCTACTGTCATTATATTACCCTGGTCTACCATCTACTGTCATTATATTACCCTGGTCTACCCTCTACTGTCACTATATTACCCTGGTCTACCATCTACTGTCATTATATTACCCTGGTCTACCATCTACTGTCATTATATTACCCTGGTCTACCATCTACTGTCATTATATTACCCTGGTCTACCATCTTCTGTCATTATATTACCCTCTACTGTCATAATATTACCCTGGTCTACCATCTACTGTCATTCTATTACACTGGTCTACCATCTACTGTCATTATATTACCCTGGTCAACCATCTACTGTCATTATATTACCCTGGTCTACCCTCTACTGTCACTATATTACCATGGTCTACCATGTACTGTCATGATTTTACCCTGGTCTACACTCTACTGTCATTATGTTACCCTGGTCTACCATCTACTGTTACTATATTACCCTGGTCTACCATCTTCTGTCATTATATTACCCTCTACTGTCATTATATTACCCTGGTCTACCATCTACTGTCATTCTATTACACTGGTCTACCATCTACTGTCATTATATTACCATGGTCTACCATCTACTGTCATTATATTACCCTGGTCTACTATCAACTGTCAATATATTACCCTGGTCTACCTTCTACTGTCATTATATTAACCTGGTCTACCATCTACTGTCACTATATTACCCTCTACTGTCATTATATTACCTGGTCTACCATCTACTGTCAATATATTACCCCAGTCTATCATCTACTGTCATTATATTACCCTGGTCTACCATCTACTGTCCTTATATTATCCTGGTCTACAATCTACTGTCACTGTATTACCCTGGTCTAAACTCTACTGCCATTATATTACCCTGGTCTATCATTTACTGTCACTAGATCACCCTGGTCTACCCTCTACTGTCATTATATTACCCTGGTATACCATCTACTGTCATTATATTGACCTGGTCTACCATCTACTGTCATGATATTACCCTGGTCTACCATCTACTGTCATTATATTACTCTGGTCTACCATCTACTGTGATTATATTACCCTGGTCAACCATTTACTGTCATTATATTACCCTGTTCTACCATCTACTGTCATTATATTACCCTGGTCAACCATCTACTGTCATTATATCACCCTGGTCTACCATCTACTGTCATTATATTACCCTGGTCTACCATCTACTGTCATTATATTACCCTCTACTGTCATTATTTTACCCTGGTCTACCATCTACTGTCATTATATTACCCTGGTCAACCATCTACTGTCATTATATTACCCTGGTCTACCCTCTACTGTCATTATATTACCCTGGTCTACCATCTACTGTCACTATATTACCCTGGTCTACCATCTACTGTCATTATATTACCCTCTACTGTCATTATATTACCCTGGTCTACCATCTACTGTCATGATATTACCCTGGTCTACCATCTACTGTCATTATATTACTCTGGTCTACCATCTACTGTCATTATATTACCCTGGTCTACCATCTTCTGTCATTATATTACCCTCTACTGTCATTATATTACCCTGGTCTACCATCTACTGTCATTATATTACCCTGGTCTTCCATCTACTGTCATTATATTACCCTGGTCTACCATCTACTGTCATTATATTACCTGGCCTACCATCTACTGTCATTATATTACCCTGGTCTACCATCTACTGTCAATATATTACCCTCTACTGTCATTATATTACCCTGGTCTACCATCTACTGTCATTATATTACCCTGGTCTACCATCTACTGTCATTATATTACCCTGGTCTACCATCTACTGTCAATATATTACCCTGGTCTACCATCTTCTGTCATTATATTACCCTCTACTGTCATTATATTACCCTGGTCTACCATCTACTGTCATTATATTACCCTGGTCTACCATCTACTGTCATTATATTACCCTGGTCTACCATCTACTGTCATTATATTACCCTGGCCTACCCTCTACTGTCATTATATTACCCTGGTCTACCATCTACTGTCATTATATTACCCTCTACTGTCATTATATTACCCTGGTCTACCATCTACTGTCATTCTATTACCCTGCTCTACCATCTACTGTCATTATATTACCCTGGTCTACCATCTACTGTCATTATATTACCCTGGTCTACCATCTACTGTCATTATATTACCCTGGTCTACCATCTACTGTCATTCTATTACCCTGCTCTACCATCTACTGTCATTATATTACCCTGGTCTACCATAAACAAACTAATTAAAAAGGCAGACTAACTAAACGGATCACAGAGATACATACACAAAATCTTTATATTCGTTATAAAAATCTTTAAAGTCATTATATTACCCTGGTCTACCATCTACTGTCATTATATTAACCTGGTCTTCCATCTACTGTCATTATATTACCCTGGTCTACCATCTACTGTCATTATATTACCCTGGCCTACCCTCTACTGTCATTATATTACCCTCTACTGTCTTTATATTACCCTGGTCTACCATCTACTGTCATTATATTAACCTGGTCTACCATCTACTGTCATTATATTAACCTGGTCTACCATCTACTGTCATTATATTACCTGGTCTACCATCTACTGTCATTATATTACCCTGGTCTACCATCTACTGTCATTATATTACCCTGGTCTACCATCTACTGTCAATATATTACCCTCTACTGTCATTATATTACCCTGGTCTACCCTCTACTGTCATTATATTACCCTGGTCAACATCTACTGTCATTATATTACCCTGGTCTACCCTCTACTGTCATTATATTACCCTGGTCAACCATCTACTGTCATTATATTACCCTGGTCTATCCTCTACTGTCACTATATTACCATGGTCTACCATCTACTGTTATAATATTACCCTGGTCTACCCTCTACTGTCATTATATTACCCTGGTCTACCATCTACTGTCATTATATTACCCTCTACTGTCATTATATTACCTGGTCTACCATCTACTGTCATTATATTACCCTGGTCAACCATCTACTGTCATTATATTACCCTGGTCTACCATATACTGTCATTATATTACCCTGGTCTACCATCTACTGTCATTATATTACCCTCTACTGTCATTATTTTACCCTGGTCTACCATCTACTGTCATTATATTACCCTGGTCAACCATCTACTGTCATTATATTACCCTGGTCTACCATCTACTGTCATTATATTACCCTGGTCTACCATCTACTGTCATTATATTACCTGGTCTACCATCTACTGTCACTATATTACCCTGGTCTACCATCTACTGTCATTATATTACCCTGTACTGTTATTATATTACCCTGGTCTACCATCTACTGTCATTCTATTACACTGGTCTACCATCTACTGTCATGATATTACCCTGGTCTACCATCTTCTGTCATTTTATTACCCTGGTCTACCATCTACTGTCATTATATTACCCTGTTCTACCGTCTACTGTCATTATATTAACCTGGTCTAACATCTACTGTCACTATATTACCCTCTACTTTCATTATATTACCCTGGTCTACCATCTACTGTCAGTATACCCCAGTCTATCATCTACTGTCATTATATTACCCTGGTCTACCATCTACTGTCCTTATATTATCCTGGTCTACAATCTACTGTCACTATATTACCCTGGTCTAAACTCTACTGCCATTATATTACCCTGGTCTATCATCTACTGTCACTAGATCACCCTGGTCTCCCCTCTACTGTCATTATATTACCCTGGTATACCATCTACTGTCATTATATTGACCTGGTCTACCATCTACTGTCATGATATTACCCTGGTCTACCATCTACTGTCATTATATTACCCTCTACTGTCATTATATTACCCTGGTCTACCATCTACTGTCATTATATTACTCTGGTCAACCATCTACTGTCATTATATTACCCTGGTCTACCCTCTACTGTCACTATATTACCCTGGTCTACCATCTACTGTCATTATATTAACCTGGTCTACCATCTACTGTCATTATATTACCCTGGTCTACCATCTACTGTAAATATATTACCCTGGTCTACCATCTTCTGTCATTATATTACCCTCTACTGTCATTATATTACCCTGGTCTACCATCTACTGTCATTATATTACCCTGGTCTACCATCTACTGTCATTATATTACCCTGGTCTACCATCTACTGTCATTATATTACCCTGGTCTACCATCTACTGTCATTATATTACCCTGGTCTACCATCTACTGTCAATATATTACCCTCTACTGTCATTATATTACCCTGGTCTACCATCTACTGTCATTCTATTACCCTGGTCTACCATCTACTGTCATTATATTACCCTGGTCTACCATCTACTGTCATTATATTACCCTGGTCTACCATCTACTGTCATTATATTACCCTGGTCTACCATCTACTGTCATTCTATTACCCTGCTCTACCATCTACTGTCATTATATTACCCTGGTCTACCATAAACAAACTAATTAAAAAGGCAGACTAACCAAACGGATCACAGAGATATATACACAAAATCTTTATATTCGTTATAAAAATCTTTAAAGTCATTATATTACCCTGGTCTACCATCTACTGTCATTATATTAACCTGGTCTACCATCTACTGTCATTATATTACCCTGGTCTACCGTCTACTATCATGATATTACCCTGGTCTACCCTCTACTGTCATTATATTACCCTCTACTGTCTTTATATTACCCTGGTCTACCATCTACTGTCATTATATTAACCTGGTCTACCATCTACTGTCATTATATTAACCTGGTCTACCATCTACTGTCATTATATTACCCTGGTCTACCATCTACTGTCATTATATTACCCTGGTCTACCATCTACTGTCATTATATTACCCTGGTCTACCATCTACTGTCATTATATTACCCTCTACTGTCATTATATTACCCTGGTCTACACTCTACTGTCATTATATTACCTGGTCAACCATCTACTGTCATTATATTACCCTGGTCTACCCTCTACTGTCATTATATTACCCTGGTCAACCATCTACTGTCATTATATTACCCTGGTCTATCCATCTACTGTCATTATATTACCCTGGTCTACCATCTACTATTATAATATTACCCTGGTCTACCATCTACTGTCACTATATTACCCTGGTCTACCATCTACTGTCATTATATTACCCTCTACTGTCATTATATTACCCTGGTCTACCATCTACTGTCATTATATTACCCTGGTCAACCATCTACTGTCATTATATTACCCTGGTCTACCATATACTGTCATTATATTACCCTGGTCTACCATCTACTGTCATTATATTACCCTCTACTGTCATTATTTTACCCTGGTCTACCATCTACTGTCATTATATTACCCTGGTCAACCATCTACTGTCATTATATTACCCTGGTCTACAATCTACTGTCATTATATTACCCTGGTCTACCATCTACTGTCATTATATTACCCTGGTCTACCATCTACTGTCACTATATTACCCTGGTCTACCATCTACTGTCATTATATTACCCTGTACTGTCATTATATTACCCTGGTCTACCATCTACTGTCATTCTATTACACTGGTCTACCATCTACTGTCATGATATTACCCTGGTCTACCATCTTCTGTCATTTTATTACCCTGGTCTACCATCTACTGTCATTATATTACCCTGTTCTACCGTCTACTGTCATTATATTAACCTGGTCTAACATCTACTGTCACTTATATTACCCTCTACTTTCATTATATTACCCTGGTCTACCATCTACTGTCAATATATTACCCTCTACTGTCATTATATTACCCTGGTCTACACATCTACTGTCATTATATTACCTGGTCTACCATCTACTGTCATTATATTACCCTGGTCTACCCTCTACTGTCATTATATTACCCTGGTCAACCATCTACTGTCATTATATTACCTGGTCTATCATCTACTGTCACTATATTACCATGGTCTACCATCTACTATTATAATATTACCCTGGTCTACCATCTACTGTCATTATATTACCCTGGTCTACCATCTACTGTCATTATATTACCCTCTACTGTCATTATATTACCCTGTTCTACCATCTACTGTCCTTATATTATCCTGGTTTACAATCTACTGTCACTATATTACCCTGGTCTAAACTCTACTGCCATTATATTACCCTGGTCTATCATCTACTGTCACTAGATCACCCTGGTCTCCCCTCTACTGTCATTATATTACCCTGGTATACCATCTACTGTCATTATATTGACCTGGTCTACCATCTACTGTCATGATATTACCCTGGTCTACCATCTACTGTCATTATATTACCCTGGTCTACCCTCTACTGTCATTATATTACCCTGGTCTACCATCTACTGTCATAATATTACCCTGGTCTACCATCTACTGTCATTATATTACCTGGTCTACCATCTACTGTCACTATATTACCCTGGTCTACCATCTACTGTCATTATATTACCCTGGTCTACCATCTACTGTCATTATATTACCCTGGTCTACCATCTACTGTCAATATATTACCCTGGTCTACCATCTTCTGTCATTATATTACCCTCTACTGTCATTATATTACCCTGGTCTACCATCTACTGTCATTATATTACCCTGGTCTTCCATCTACTGTCATTATATTACCCTGGTCTACCATCTACTGTCATTATATTACCTGGCTACCATCTACTGTCATTATATTACCCTGGTCTACCATCTACTGTCAATATATTACCCTCTACTGTCATTATATTACCCTGGTCTACCATCTACTGTCATTCTATTACCCTGCTCTACCATCTACTGTCATTATATTACCCTGGTCTACCATCTACTGTCATTATATTACCTGGTCTACCATCTACTGTCATTATATTACCCTGGTCTACCATCTACTGTCATTCTATTACCCTGCTCTACCATCTACTGTCATTATATTACCCTGGTCTACCATAAACAAACTAATTAAAAAGGCAGACTAACTAAACGGATCACAGAGATATATACACAAAATCTTTATATTCGTTGTAAAAATCTTTAAAGTCATTATATTACCCTGGTCTACCATCTACTGTCATTATATTAACCTGGTCTTCCATCTACTGTCATTATATTACCCTGGTCTACCATCTACTGTCATTATATTACCCTGGTCTACCATCTACTGTCATTATATTACCCTCTACTGTCTTTATATTACCCTGGTCTACCATCTACTGTCATTATATTAACCTGGTCTACCATCTACTGTCATTATATTAACCTGGTCTACCATCTACTGTCATTATATTACCCTGGTCTACCATCTACTGTCATTATATTACCCTGGTCTACCATCTACTGTCATTATATTACCCTGGTCTACCATCTACTGTCAATATATTACCCTCTACTGTCATTATATTACCCTGGTCTACCCTCTACTGTCATTATATTACCCTGGTCAACCATCTACTGTCATTATATTACCCTGGTCTACCCTCTACTGTCATTATATTACCCTGGTCAACCATCTACTGTCATTATATTACCCTGGTCTATCCTCTACTGTCACTATATTACCATGGTCTACCATCTACTGTCATAATATTACCCTGGTCTACCCTCTACTGTCATTATATTACCCTGGTCTACCATCTACTGTCATTATATTACCCTCTACTGTCATTATATTACCCTGGTCTACCATCTACTGTCATTATATTACCCTGGTCAACCATCTACTGTCATTATATTACCCTGGTCTACCATCTACTGTCATTATATTACCCTGGTCTACCATCTACTGTCATTATATTACCCTCTACTGTCATTATTTTACCCTGGTCTACCATCTACTGTCATTATATTACCCTGGTCTACCATCTACTGTCATTATATTACCCTGGTCTACCATCTACTGTCATTATATTACCCTGGTCTACCATCTACTGTCATTATATTACCCTGGTCTACCATCTACTGTCACTATATTACCCTGGTCTACCATCTACTGTCATTATATTACCCTCTACTGTTATTATATTACCCTGGTCTACCATCTACTGTCATTCTATTACACTGGTCTACCATCTACTGTCATGATATTACCCTGGTCTACCATCTTCTGTCATTTTATTACCCTGGTCTACCATCTACTGTCATTATATTACCCTGGTCTACCATCTACTGTCATTATATTAACCTGGTCTACCATCTACTGTCACTATATTACCCTCTACTGTCATTATATTACCCTGGTCTACCATCTACTGTCATTATATTACCCTCTACTGTCATTATATTACCCTGGTCTACCCTCTACTGTCATTATATTACCCTGGTCAACCATCTACTGTCATTATATTACCCTGGTCTACCATCTACTGTCATTATATTACCCTGGTCTACCATCTACTGTCATTATATTACCCTGGTCTATCCTCTACTGTCACTATATTACCATGGTCTACCATCTACTGTCATAATATTACCCTGGTCTACCCTCTACTGTCATTATATTACCCTGGTCTACCATCTACTGTCATTATATTACCCCTGTCTACTCTACTGTCATTATATTACCTGGTCTACCATCTACTGTCATTATATTACCGTGGTCTACCATCTACTGTCATTATATTACCCTGGTCTACCATCTACTGTCATTATATTACCCTGGTCTACCATCTACTGTCATTATATTACCCTCTACTGTCATTATTTTACCCTGGTCTACCATCTACTGTCATTATATTACCCTGGTCAACCATCTACTGTCATTATATTACCCTGGTCTACCATCTACTGTCATTATATTACCCTGGTCTACCATCTACTGTCATTATATTACCCTGGTCTACCATCTACTGTCACTATATTACTCTGGTCTACCATCTACTGTCATTATATTACCCTGTACTGTTATTATATTACCCTGGTCTACCATCTACTGTCATTATATTACACTGGTCTACCATCTACTGTCATGATATTACCCTGGTCTACCATCTTCTGTCATTTTATTACCCTGGTCTACCATCTACTGTCATTATATTACCCTGTTCTACCGTCTACTGTCATTATATTAACCTGGTCTACCATCTACTGTCACTATCTTACCCTCTACTTTCATTATATTACCCTGGTCTACCATCTACTGTCAGTATACCCCAGTCTATCATCTACTGTCATTATATTACCCTGGTCTACCATCTACTGTCCTTATATTATCCTGGTCTACAATCTACTGTAACTATATTACCCTGGTCTAAACTCTACTGCCATTATATTACCCTGGTCTATCATCTACTGTCACTAGATCACCCTGGTCTCCCCTCTACTGTCATTATATTACCCTGGTATACCATCTACTGTCATTATATTGACCTGGTCTACCATCTACTGTCATGATATTACCCTGGTCTACCATCTACTGTCATTATATTACCCTCTACTGTCATTATATTACCCTGGTCTACCATCTACTGTCATTATATTACCTGGTCTAACATCTACTGTCATTATATTACCCTGGTCTACCATCTACTGTCACTATATTACCATGGTCTACCATCTACTGTCATAATATTACCCTGGTCTACCCTCTACTGTCATTATATTACCCTGGTCTACCATCTACTGTCATTATATTACCCTGGTCTACCATCTTCTGTCATTATATTACCATCTACTGTCATTATATTACCCTGGTCTACCATCTACTGTCATTCTATTACCTGGTCTACCATCTACTGTCATTATATTACCCTGTTCTACCATCTACTGTCATTATATTACCCTGGTCTACCATCTACTGTCATTATATTACCCTGGTCTACCTTCTACTGTCATTATATTAACCTGGTCTACCATCTACTGTCACTATATTACCCTCTACTGTCATTATATTACCCTGGTCTACCATCTACTGTCATTATATTACCCCAGTCTATCATCTACTGTCATTATATTACCCTGGTCTACCATCTACTGTCATTATATTACACTGGTCTACCATCTACTGTCATTATATTACCCTGGTCTACCATCTACTGTCATTATATTACCCTGGTCAACCATCTACTGTCATTATATTACCCTGGTCTACCATCTACTGTCATTATATTACCCTGGTCTACCATCTACTGTCATTATATTACCCTCTACTGTCATTATATTACCCTGGTCTACCATCTACTGTCATTATATTACCCTGGTCTACCATCTACTGTCATTATATTACCCTCTACTCTTCTGTCATTATATTACCCTGGTCTACCATCTACTGTCATTATATTACCTGGTCTACCATCTACTGTCATTATATTACCTGGTCTACCATCTACTGTCATTATATTACCCTGGTCTACCATCTACTGTCATTATATTACCCTGGTCTACCATCTACTGTCATTATATTACCCTGGTCTACCATCTACTGTCATTATATTACCCTGGTCTACCATCTACTGTCATTATATTACCCTGGTCTACCATCTACTGTCATAATATTACCCTGGTCTACCATCTACTGTCATTATATTACCCTGGTCTTCCATCTACTGTCATTATATTACCCTGGTCTACCATCTACTGTCATTATATTACCCTGGTCTACCATCTACTGTCATTATATTACCCTGGTCTACCATCTACTGTCATTATATTACCCTCTACTGTCATTATATTACCCTGGTCTACCATCTACTGTCATTATATTACCCTGGTCTACCATCTACTGTCATTATATTAACCTGGTCTACCATCTACTGTCATTATATTACCCTGGTCTACCATCTACTGTCATTATATTACCCTGGTCTACCATCTACTGTCATTATATTACCCTGGTCTACCATCTACTGTCATTATATTACCCTGGTCTACCATCTACTGTCATTATATTACCCTGGTCTACCATCTACTGTCATTATATTACCCTGGTCTACCATCTACTGTCATTATATTACCCTGGTCTACCATCTACTGTCATTATATTACCCTGGTATACCATCTACTGTCATTATATTACCCTGGTCTACCTTCTACTGTCATTATATTAACCTAGTCTACCATCTACTGTCATTATATTACCCTGTTCTACCATCTACTGTCATTGTATTACACTGGTCTACCATCTACTGTCACTATATTACCCTGGTCTACTGTCATTATATTACCCTTGTCTACAATCTACTGTCATTATATTACCCTGGTCTACCATCTACTGTCATTATATTACCCTGTTCTACCATCTACTGTCATTATATTACCCTGGTCTACCATCTACTGTCATTATATTACCCTGGTCTACCATCTACTGTCATTATATTACCTGGTCTACCCTCTACTGTCATTATATTACCCTGGTCTACCATCTACTGTCATAATATTACCCTGGTCTACCTCTACTGTCATTATATTACCCTGGTCTACCATCTACTGTCATATATTACCCTGGTCTACCATCTACTGTCATTATATTACCCTGGTCTACTGTCATTATATTACCCTGGTCTACCATCTACTGTCATTATATTACCCTGGTCTACCATCTACTGTCATTATATTACCCTGGTCTACCATCTACTGTCATTATATTAACCTGGTCTACCATCTACTGTCATTATATTACCATCTACTGTCATTTTATTACCCTGGTCTACCATCTACTGTCAGTATACCCTGGTCTATCATCTACTGTCATTATATTACCCTGGTCTACCATCTACTGTCCTTATATTATCCTGGTCTACAATCTACTGTCACTATATTACCCTGGTCTAAACTCTACTGTCATTATATTACCCTGGTCTACCATCTACTGTCATTATATTACCCTGGTCTACCATCTACTGTCATTATATTACCCTGGTATACCATCTACTGTCATTATATTACCTGGTCTACCATCTACTGTCATTATATTACCCTGGTCTACCATCTACTGTCATTATATTACCCTGGTCTACCATCTACTGTCATTATATTACCCTGGTCTACCATCTACTGTCATTATATTACCCTGGTCTACCATCTACTGTCATTATATTACCCTGGTCTACCATCTACTGTCATTATATTACCCTGGTCTACCATCTACTGTCATATATTACCCTGGTCTACCATCTACTGTCATTATATTACCCTGGTCTACCATCTACTGTCATTATATTACCCTGGTCTACCATCTACTGTCATTATATTACCCTGGTCTACCATCTACTGTCATTATATTACCCTGGTCTACCATCTACTGTCATTATATTACCTGGTCTACCATCTACTGTCATTATATTACCCTGGTCTACCATCTACTGTCATTATATTACCCTGGTCTACCCTCTACTGTCATTATATTACCATGGTCTACCATCTACTGTCATTATATTACCCTGGTCTACCATCTACTGTCACTATATTACCCTGGTCTACCATCTACTGTCATTATATTACCCATCTACTGTCATTATATTACCCTGGTCTACCATCTACTGTCATTATATTACCCTGGTCTACCATCTACTGTCATTATTTTACCCTGGTCTACCATCTACTGTCATTATATTACCCTGGTCTACCATCTACTGTCATTATATTACCCTGGTCTACCATCTACTGTCATTATATTACCCTGGTCTACCATCTACTGTCATTATATTACCCTCTACTGTCATTATATTACCCTGGTCTACCATCTACTGTCATTATATTACCCCAGTCTATCATCTACTGTCATTATATTACCCTGGTCTACCATCTACTGTCCTTATATTATCCTGGTCTACAATCTACTGTCACTATATTACCCTGGTCTAAACTCTACTGCCATTATATTATCCTGGTCTATCATCTACTGTCACTAGATCACCCTGGTCTACCATCTACTGTCATTATATTACCCTCTACTGTCATTATATTACCCTGGTCTACCATATACTGTCATTATATTACCCTGGTCTACCATCTACTGTCATTATATTACCCTGGTCTACCATCTACTGTCATTATATTACCCTGTTCTACCTTCTACTGTCATTATATTAACCTGGTCTACCATCTACTGTCATTATATTACCCTGGTCTACCATCTACTGTCATTATATTACCCTGGTCTACCATCTACTGTCATTATATTACCCTGGTCTACCATCTACTGTCATTATATTACCCTGGTCTACCATCATTATGTCATTTGGTCTACCATCTACTGTCATTATATTACCTGGTCTACCATCTACTGTCATTATATTACCCTGGTCTACCATCTACTGTCATTATATTACCCTGGTCTACCATCTACTGTCATTATATTAACCTGGTCTACCATCTACTGTCATTATATTACCCTGGTCTACTGTCATTATATTACCCTGGTCTACCATCTACTGTCATTATATTACCTGGTCTACCATCTACTGTCATTATATTACCCTGGTCTACCATCTACTGTCACTATATTACCATGGTCTACCATCTTCTGTCATTATATTACCCTCTACTGTCATTATATTACCCTGGTCTACCATCTACTGTCATTATATTACCCTGGTCTACCATCTACTGTCATTATATTACCCTGGTCTACCATCTACTGTCATTATATTACCCTGGTCTACCATCTACTGTCATTATATTACCCTGGTCTACCATCTACTGTCATTATATTACCCTGGTCTACCATCTACTGTCATTATATTACCCTGGTCTACCATCTACTGTCATTATATTACCCTGGTCTACCATCTACTGTCATTATATTACCCTTGTCTACCATCTACTGTCATTATATTACCCTACTGTCATTATATTACCCTGGTCTACCATCTACTGTCATTATATTACCCTGTTCTACCATCTACTGTCATTATATTACCTGGTCTACCATCTACTGTCATTATATTACCCTGGTCTACCATCTACTGTCATTATATTACCTGGTCTACCATCTACTGTCATTATATTACCTGGTCTACCATCTACTGTCATTATATTAACCTGGTCTACCATCTACTGTCATTATATTACCCTGGTCTACCATCTACTGTCATTATATTACCCTGGTCTACCATCTACTGTCATTATATTACCCTGGTCTACCATCTACTGTCATTATATTACCCTGGTCTACCATCTACTGTCATTATATTACCCTGGTCTACCAATCTACTGTCATTATATTACCCTGGTCTACCATCTACTGTCATTATATTACCCTGGTCTACCATCTACTGTCATTATATTACCCTGGTCTACCATCTACCGTCATTATATTACCCTGGTCAACCATCTACTGTCATTATATTACCCTTGTCTACCATCTACTGTCATTATATTACCCTGGTTCTACCATCTACTGTCATTATATTACCCTCTACTGTCATTATATTACCCTGGTCTACCATCTACTGTCATTATATTACCCTGGTCAACCATCTACTGTCATTATATTACCTGGTCTACCATCTACTGTCATTATATTACCCTGGTCTACCATCTACTGTCACTATATTACCCTGGTCTACCATCTACTGTCATTATATTACCCTGGTATACCATCTACTGTCATTATATTACCCTGGTCTACCATCTACTGTCATTATATTACCCTGGTCTACCATCTACTGTCATTATATTGACCTGGTCTACCATCTACTGTCATTATATTACCCTGGTCTACCATCTACTGTCATTATATTACCCTGTTCTTCCACTGGGATTATCTGCCTCTAACCCTATTACCCTGGGTCACTGTCATTACTTACTACCTGCTCTACCATCTACTCAGTCATGCCGTCCCTGGTCTACCATCACTGTCAGTGGGTATATTAACCTGTTGTCTCATCCTGTCATTATATTACCCTGGTTGTACCATCTTCTGATTATTTGTGGGCTGGTCTAGCCTTGTCTCAGGATGGTAAGTTGGTGGTTCATTGTATATCCCTCTGTGTCTACCATCTACTGTCATTATATGGGTGGGGTCTATATCCTTCCTGTTTGGCCCTGGTCTGACCATCTACTGTCATTATATTGACCCTCCTGTCTCAGCCTCCACTGTCATTTATGCTGCAGTAGTTTGTCTCCATCTACTGTCAGTTATATTACCTGGTCTACCATCTCCTGTCATATTATGTCCTGGTCTGAATCTAAGTGTCATCTATATTACCCTGGTCTCCTTTCTTTCTGTCATAAGGACCTGAGCCCTGGTCCTGAGCCAGGACTACTGTCATGATATTACCCTTGCTGTCCCCAGTCCACCTGGCCATGCTGCTGTTCCATCTCAACTGTCATGATATTACCCTGCCCTACCATCTACTGTCATGATGACTACCTTGCTGTCCCCAGTCCACTGTCATTATATTACCTGGTCTACCATCTAGTGTCATTATATTACCTGACTGTGCTGCTGCTGTCAGTTTCAACTGTTCTGCCTCTACTGTCATTATATTACCATGCTGGTCATTTATGAACATTTGAACATCTACTGTCTGTTATATTACCCACCCGGCTACTGTCAGATATTACCACCCCCATCTACTGTCATTATATTATTCTGGTCTTTCTTTCTCTGCTCGTCAGGACCTGAGCCCTAGGACCATGCCCCAGGACTACCTGACATGATGACTCTTGCTGTCCCCAGTCCACCTGACCGTGTCTGCTCCAGTTTCTGTTCTGCCATTATATTCAACCATACTGGTCATTTCTACTTTCAACATCTTGGCCATGTTCTGTTATAATCTCCATCCGGCACAGCCAGAAGATCTACTGTCATTATACCCCACATAGCCTGGTTCCTCTATAGGTTTCTTCCTAGGTTTACCATCTACTGTTTATATTAGCCACCTGGTCTACCATCTACTGTCATGGGTTTTAGGCTGGGTTTCTGTACAGCATCTTTGTCATATATGATGTACCTGGTCTATATAAATAAATTTCATTTATTTGATCTCTACTGTCAATATATTACCCTGGTCTACCATCTACTGTCATTATATTACCCTGGTCTACCATCTACTGTCATTATATTACCCTGGTCTACCATCTACTGTCATTATATTACCCTGGTCTACCATCTACCGTCATTATATTAACCTGGTCTACCATCTACTGTCATTATATTACCCTGGTCTACCATCTACTGTCATTATATTACCCTGGCCTACCCTCTACTGTCATTATATTACCCTCCACTGTCTTGATATTACCCTGGTCTACCATCTATTGTCATTATATTAACCTGGTCTACCATCTACTGTCATTATATTACCCTGGTCTACCATGTACTGTCAATATATTACCCTGGTCTACCATCTACTGTCATTATATTACCCAGGTCTACCATCTACTGTCATTATATTACCCTGGTCTACCATCTACTGTCATTATATTACCCTGGTCTACCATCTACCGTCATTATATTAACCTGGTCTACCATCTACTGTCATTATATTACCCTGGTCTACCATCTACTGTCATTATAATACCATGGCCTAGCCTCTACTGTCATTATATTAGCCCCTACTGTCTTTATATTACCCTGGTCTACCATCTACTGTCATTATATTAACCTGGTCTACCATCTACTGTCATTATATTACCCTGGTCTACCATCTACTGTCATTATATTACCCTGGTCTACCATCTACTGTCATTATATTACCCTCTACTGTCATTATATTACCCTGGTCTACCATCTACTGTCATTATATTACCCTGGTCAACCATCTACTGTCATTATATTACCCTGGTCTACCCTCTACTGTCACTATATTACCATGGTCTACCATCTACTGTCATAATATTACCCTGGTCTACCCTCTACTGTCACTATATTACCCTGGTCTACCATCTACTGTCAATATATTACCCTGGTCTACCTTCTACTGTCATTATATTAACCTGGTCTACCATCTACTGTCACTATATTACCCTGGTCTAAACTCTACTTCCATTATATTACCCTGGTGTACCATCTACTGTTATTATATTATCCTGGTCTACCATCTACTGTCATGATATTACCCTGGTCTACCATCTACTGTCATTATATTACCCTGGTCTACAATCTAATGTCACTATATTACCCTGGTGTAAACTCTACTGCCATTATATTACCCTGGTCTACCATCTACTGTCATTATATTACCCTGGTATACCATCTACTGTCATTATATTGACCTGGTCTACAATCTACTGTCATTATATTAACCTGGTCTACCATCTACTGCCAATATATTACCATGGTCGACCATCTACTGTCATTATATTGCCCTGGTCTACATCTCCTGTCATTATATTACTCTGGTCTACCATCTACTGTGAATATATTACCCTGGTCTACCATTTACTGTCATTATATTACCCTGGTCTACCCTCTACTGTCATTATATTAACCTGGTCTACCATCTACTGTCATTATATTACCGTCTACTGTCATTATATTACACTAGTCTACCATCTACTGTCATTATATTACCCTGGTCTACCATCTACTGTCATTATATTACCCTGGTCTACCCTCTACTGTCATTATATTACCCTTGTCTACCATCTACTGTCATTATATTACCGTCTACTGTCAATATATTACCCTGGTCTACCATATACTGTCATTATATTATCCTGGTCTACCATCTACTGTCATTATATTACCCTGGTCTACCATCTGATGTCATTATATTACCCTGGTCTTCCCTATACTGTCATTATATTACCCTGGTCTACCATCTACTGTCATTATATTACCCTGATCTATCCTCTACTGTCATTATATTACCCTGGTCTACCATCTACTGTCATTATATTACCCTGTTCTACCATCTTCTGTCATTATATTAACCTGGTCTACCATCTACTGTCATTATATTACCCTGGTCTTCCATCTAAGGTCATTATACTAACCTGGTGTACCCTCTACTGTCATTATATTACCCTGGTCTACCATCTTCTGTCATTATATTACCCGCTACTGTCATTATATTACCCTGGTCTACCATCTACTGTCATTATATTACCCTGCTCTACCATCTACTGTCATTATATTACCCTGGTCTACCATCTACTATCATTATATTACCCTGGTCTACCCTCTACTGTCATTATATTACCAAGGTATACCATCTACTGTCATTATATTGACCTGGTCTACCATCTAATGTCATGATATTACCCTGGTTTACCATCTACTGTCATTATATTACTCTGGTCTACCATCTACTGTGAATATATTACCCTGGTCTACCATTTACTGTCATTATATTACACTGGTCTACCATCTACTGTCATTGTTAGTACCCTGTTATACCATCTACTGTCATTATATTACCCTGGTCTACCATCTACTGTCACTACATTACCCTGGTCTAAACTCTACTGCCATTATATTACCCTGGTCTACCATCTACTGTCACTAGATTACACTGGTCTACCCTCTACTGCCATTATATTACCATGGTCAACCATCTACTGTCATTATATTACCCTGGTCTACATCTACTGTCATTATATTACCCTGGTCTACCATCTACCATCATTATATTAACCTGGTCTACAATCTACTGTCATTATATTACCCTGGTCTACCATCTACTGTCATTATATTACCATTGCCTACCCTCTACTGTCATTATATTACCCTCTACTGTCTTTGTATTACCCTGGTCTACCATCTACTGTCATTATATTAAACTGGTCTACCATCTACTGTCATTATATTACCCTGGTCTGTCATTAACATCTACTGTCATTATATTACCCTGGTCTACCATCTACTGTCATTATATTACCCTGGCCTACCCTCTGTTGTCATTATATTACCCTGGTCTACCATCTACTGTCATTATATTACCCTCTACTGTCATTATATTACCCTGGTATACCATCTACTGTCATTATATTGACCTGGTCTACCATCTACTGTCATTAAATTAACCTGGTCTACCCTCTACTGCCAATATATTACCATGGTCGACCATCTACTGTCATTATATTACCCTGGTCTACATCTCCTGTCATTATATTACTCTGGTCTACCATCTACTGTGAATATATTACCCTGGTCTACCATTTACTGTCATTATATTACCCTGGTCTACCCTCTACTGTCATTATATTAACCTGGTCTACCATCTACTGTCATTATATTACCATCTACTGTCATTATATTACACTAGTCTACCATCTGCTGTCATTATATTACCCTGGTCTACCATCTACTGTCATTATATTACCCTGGTCTACCCTCTACTGTCATTATATTACCCTGGTCTACCATCTACTGTCATTATATTACTGTCTACTGTCAATATATTACCCTGGTCTACCATATACTGTCATTATATTATCCTGGTCTACCATCTACTGTCATTATATTACCCTGGTCTACCATCTGATGTCATTATATTACCCTGGTCTTCCCTATACTGTCATTATATTACCCTGGTCTACCATCTACTGTCATTATATTACCCTGGTCTACCATCTACTGTCATTATATTACCCTGGTCTACCATCTACTGTCATTATATTACCCTGGTCTACCATCTACTGTCATTATATTACCATCTACTGTCATTATATTACCTGGTCTACCATCTACTGTCATTATATTACCCTGGTCTACCATCTACTGTCATTATATTACCTGGTCTACCATCTACTGTCATTATATTACCCTGGTCTACCATCTACTGTCATTATATTACCCTGGTCTACCATCTACTGTCATTATATTACCCTGGTCTACCCTCTACTGTCATTATATTACCCTGGTCTACCATCTACTGTCATCTCTACTGTCATTATATTACCCTGGTATACCATCTACTGTCATTATATTGACCTGGTCTACCATCTACTGTCATTATATTACCCTGGTCTACCATCTACTGTCATTATATTACCTGGTCTACCATCTACTGTCATTATATTACCCTGGTCTACCATCTACTGTCATTATATTACCCTGGTCTACCATCTACTGTCATTATATTACCCTGGTCTACCATCTACTGTCATTATATTACCATGGTCTACCATCTACTGTCATTATATTACCCTGGTCTACATCTACTGTCATTATATTACCCTGGTCTACCATCTACTGTCATATATTACCCTGGTCTACCATTTACTGTCATTATATTACCCTGGTCTACCATCTACTGTCATTATATTACCCTGGTCTACCATCTACTGTCATTATATTACCCTGGTCTACCATCTACTGTCATTATATTACCCTGGTCTACCATCTACTGTCATTATATTACCCTGGTCTACCATCTACTGTCATTATATTACCCTGGTATACCATCTACTGTCATTATATTGACCTGGTCTACCATCTAATGTCATTATATTAACCTGGTTTACCATCTACTGTCATTATATTACCTGGTCTACCATCTACTGTCAATATATTACCCTGGTCTACCATTTACTGTCATTATATTACACTGGTCTACCATCTACTGTCATTGTTAGTACCCTGTTATACCATCTACTGTCATTATATTACCCTGGTCTACCATCTACTGTCACTACATTACCCTGGTCTAAACTCTACTGCCATTATATTACCCTGGTCTACCATCTACTGTCACTATATTACACTGGTCTACCATCTACTGCCATTATATTACCATGGTCAACCATCTACTGTCATTATATTACCCTGGTCTACATCTACTGTCATTATATTACCCTGGTCTACCATCTACCATCATTATATTAACCTGGTCTACCATCTACTGTCATTATATTACCCTGGTCTACCATCTACTGTCATTATATTACCATTGCCTACCATCTACTGTCATTATATTACCCATCTACTGTCTTTGTATTACCCTGGTCTACCATCTACTGTCATTATATTACCCTGGTCTACCATCTACTGTCATTATATTACCCTGGTCTACCATCTACTGTCATTATATTACCCTGGTCTACCATCTACTGTCATTATATTACCCTGGTCTACCATCTACTGTCATTATATTACCCTGGTCTACCATCTACTGTCATTATATTACCCTCTACTGTCATTATATTACCCTGGTATACCATCTACTGTCATTATATTGACCTGGTCTACCATCTACTGTCATTATATTAACCTGGTCTACCATCTACTGTCAATATATTACCCTGGTCTACCATCTACTGTCATTATATTACCCTGGTCTACCATCTACTGTCATTATATTACCCTGGTCTACCATCTACTGTCATTATTATATTACCCTCTACTGCCAATTATATTACCATGGTCTACCATCTACTGTCATTATATTACCCTGGTCTACATCTCCTGTCATTATATTACCTGGTCTACCATCTACTGTGAATATATTACCCTGGTCTACCATTTACTGTCATTGTTTACCCTGTTATACCATCTACTGTCATTATATTACCCTGGTCTACCATCTACTGTCACTACATTACCCTGGTCTAAACTCTACTGCATTATATTACCCTGGTCTACCATCTATTGTCATTAGATTACCTGGTCTACCCTCTACTGTCATTATATTACCATGGTCAACCATCTACTGTCATTATATTACCTGGTCTACCATCTACTGTCATTATATTACCCTGGTCTACCATCTACTGTCATTATATTACCTGGTCTACCATCTACTGTCATTATATTACCCTGGTCTACCATCTACTGTCATTATATTACCATTGGTCTACCATCTACTGTCATTATATTACCCTCTACTGTCTTTTATATTACCCTGGTCTACCATCTACTGTCATTATATTACCTGGTCTACCATCTACTGTCATTATATTACCCTGGTCTACCATCTACTGTCATTATATTACCCTGGTCTACCATCTACTGTCATTATATTACCCTGGTCTACCCTCTACTGTCATTATATTACCTGGTCTACCATCTACTGTCATTATATTACCCTCTACTGTCATTATATTACCCTGGTCTGCCTTCTACTGTCATTATATTAACCTAGTCTACCATCTACTGTCACTATATTACCCTGGTCTAAACTCTACTGCCATTATATTACCCTGGTCTTCCATCTACTGTCATTATATTACCCTGGTATACCATCTACTGTCATTATATCATTATATTACCCTGATCTATCCTCTACTGTCATTATATTACCCTGGTCTACCATCTACTGTCATCATATTACCCTGTTCTACCATCTTCTGTCATTATATTAACCTGGTCTACCATCTACTGTCATTATATTACCCAGGTCTACCCTCTACTGTCACTATATTACCATGGTCTACCATCTACTGTCATTATATTACCCTGGTCTACCATTTACTGTCATTATATTACCCTGGTCTACCATCTTCTGTCATTATATTACCCGGTCTACTCTCTGTCATTATATTACCCTGGTCTACCATCTACTGTCATTATATTACCCTGCTCTACCATCTACTGTCATTATATTACCCTGGTCTACCATCTACTGTCATTATATTACCCTGGTCTACCATCTACTGTCATTATATTACCCTGGTATACCATCTACTGTCATTATATTGACCTGGTCTACCATCTAATGTCATGATATTACCCTGGTCTACCATCTACTGTCATTATATTACCTGGTCTACCATCTACTGTCAATATATTACCCTGGTCTACCATTTACTGTCATTATATTACACTGGTCTACCATCTACTGTCATTGTTATTACCCTGTTATACCATCTACTGTCATTATATTACCCTGGTCTACCATCTACTGTCACTATATTACCCTGGTCTAAACTCTACTGTCATTATATTACCCTGGTCTACCATCTACTGTCATTATATTACACTGGTCTACCATCTACTGCCATTATATTACCCTGGTCAACCATCTACTGTCATTATATTACCCTGGTCTACCATCTACTGTCATTATATTACCCTGGTCTACCATCTACTGTCATTATATTAACCTGGTCTACCATCTACTGTCATTATATTACCCTGGTCTACCATCTACTGTCATTATATTACCATTGCCTACCCTCTACTGTCATTATATTACCCTCTACTGTCTTTGTATTACCCTGGTCTACCATCTACTGTCATTATATTAAACTGGTCTACCATCTACTGTCATTATATTACCCTGGTCTACCATCTACTGTCATTATATTACCCTGGTCTACCATCTACTGTCATTATATTACCCTGGTCTACCATCTACTGTCATTATATTACCCTGGTCTACCATCTACTGTCATTATATTACCCTGGTCTACCATCTACTGTCATTATATTACCCTGGTCTACCATCTACTGTCATTATATTACCCTGGTCTACCATCTACTGTCATTATATTACCTGGTCTACCATCTACTGTCATTATATTACCCTGGTCTACCATCTACTGTCATTATATTACCCTCTACTGTCATTATATTACCCTGGTCTACCATCTACTGTCATTATATTACCCTGGTCTACCATCTACTGTCATTATATTACCCAGGTCTACCCTCTACTGTCATTATATTACCATGGTCTACCATCTACTGTCAATATATTACCCTGGTCTACCATCTACTGTCATTATATTAACCTGGTCTACCATCTACTATCATGATATTACCCTGGTCTACCATCTACTGTCATTATATTAACCTGGTCTACCATCTACTGTCATTATATTACCATGGTCTACCATTTACTGTCATTATATTACCCTGGCCTACCCTCTACTGTCATTATATTACCCTGGTCTACCATCTACTGTCATTATATTACCCTGGTCTACCCTCTACTGTCACTATATTACCATGGTCTACCATCTACTGTCATAATATTACCCTGGTCTACCCTCTACTGACATTATATTACCCTGGTATACCATCTACTGTCACTATATTACCCTGGTCTACCATCTACTGTCATTATATTACCCTCTACTGTCATTATATTACCCTGGTCTACCATCTACTGTCATTCTATTACACTGGTCTACCTTCTACTGTCATTATATTACCCTGGTCTACCATCTACTGTCACTTATATTACCCTCTACTGTCATTCATATTATTACCCTGGTCTACCATCTACTGTCATTATATTACCCCAGGTCTATCATCTACTGTCATTATATTACCCTGGTCTACCATCTACTGTCCTTATATTATCCTGGTCTACCATCTACTGTCACTATATTACCCTGGTCTAAACTCTACTGCCATTATATTACCCTGGTCTATCATCTACTGTCATTAGATTACCCTGGTCTACCATCTACTGTCATTATATTACCCTGGTCTACCATCTACTGTCATTATATTGACCTGGTCTACCATCTACTGTCATTATATTACCCTGGTCTACCATCTACTGTCATTATATTACCTGGTCTACCATCTACTGTCATTATATTACCCTGGTCTACCATTTACTGTCATTATATTACACTGGTCTACCATCTACTGTCATTATATTACCCTGGTCTACCATCTACTGTCACTATATTACCCTGGTCTACCATCTACTGTCATTATATTACCCTGGTCTACCATCTACTGTCATTATATTACCTGGTCTACCATCTACTGTCATTATATTACCCTGGTCTACCATCTACTGTCATTATATTACCCTGGTCTACCATCTACTGTCATTATATTACCCTGGTCTACCATCTACTGTCATTATATTACCCTGGTCTACTGTCATTATATTACCCTGGTCTACCATCTACTGTCATTATATTACCTGGTCTACCATCTACTGTCATTATATTACCCTGGTCTACCATCTACTGTCATTATATTACCCTGGTCTACCATCTACTGTCATTATATTACCCTACTCTACTGTCATTATATTACCCTGGTATACCATCTACTGTCATTATATTACCTGGTCTACCATCTACTGTCATTATATTACCCTGGTCTACCATCTACTGTCATTATATTACCCTCGTCTACCAACTACTGTCATTATATTACCCTGGTCTACCATCTACTGTCATTATATTACCCTGGTCTACCATCTACTGTCATTATATTACCCTGGTCTACCATCTACTGTCATTATATTACCCTGGTCTACTATCTACTGTCATTATATTACCCTGGTCTACCATCTACTGTCATTATATTACCCTGGTCTACCATCTACTGTCATTATATTACCCTGGTCTACCATCTACTGTCATTATATTACCCTGGTCTACCATCTACTGTCATTATATTACCTGGTCTACCATCTACTGTCAATATATTACCCTGGTCTACCATCTACTGTCATTATATTACCCTGGTCTACCATCTACTGTCATTATATTACCCTCCATCTACTGTCATTATATTACCCTGGTCTACCATCTACTGTCATTATATTACCCTGGTCTACCATCTACTGTCATTATATTACCCTGGTCTACCATCTACTGTCATTATATTACCCTGGTCTACCATCTACTGTCATTATATTACCCTGGTCTACCATCTACTGTCATTATATTACCCTGGTCTACCATCTACTGTCATTATATTACCTGGTCTACCATCTACTGTCATTATATTACCCTGGTCTACCATCTACTGTCATTATATTACCCTGGTCTACCATCTACTGTCATTATATTACCATGGCCTAGCCATCTACTGTCATTATATTACCCCTACTGTCATTATATTACCCTGGTCTACCATCTACTGTCATTATATTATGGTCTACCATCTACTGTCATTATATTACCCTGGTCTACCATCTACTGTCATTATATTACCCTGGTCTACCATCTACTGTCATTATATTACCCTCTACTGTCATTATATTACCCTGGTCTACCATCTACTGTCATTATATTACCCTGGTCTACCATCTACTGTCATTATATTACCCTGGTATACCATCTACTGTCATTATATTACCCTGGTCTACCATCTACTGTCATTATATTACCTGGTCTACCATCTACTGTCATATATTACCCTGGTCTACCATCTACTGTCATTATATTACCCTGGTCTACATCTCCTGTCATTATATTACCTGGTCTACCATCTACTGTCATTATATATTACCCTGGTCTACCATCTACTGTCATTATATTACCCTGGTCTACCCTCTACTGTCATTATATTAACCTGGTCTACCATCTACTATCATGATATTACCCTCTACTGTCATAATATTACCCTGGTCTACCCTCTCCTGTCATTATATTACCCTGGTATACCATCTACTGTCATTATATTAACCTGGTCTACCATCTACTGTCATTATATTACCCTGGTCTACCATCTACTGTCATTATATTACCTTACCATCTACTGTCATTATATTACCCTGGTCTACCATCTACTGTCATTATATTATCCTGGTCTACCATCTACTGTCATTATATTACCCTGGTCTACCATCTGACTGTCATTATATTACCCTGGTCTTCCATCTACTGTCATTATATTACCCTGGTCTACCATCTACTGTCATTATATTACCCTGATCTACCATCTACTGTCATTATATTACCCTGGTCTACCATCTACTGTCATTATATTACCCTGGTCTACCATCTACTGTCATTATATTACCCTGTTCTATTCTTCTGTCATTATATTAACCTGGTCTACCATCTACTGTCATTATATTACCCTGGTCTTCCATCTAAGGTCATTATATTAACCTGGTCTACCATCTACTGTCATTATATTACCCTGGTCTACCATCTACTGTCATTATATTACCCTGGTCTACCATCTTCTGTCATTATATTACCCGCTACTGTCATTATATTACCCTGGTCTACCATCTACTGTCATTATATTACCCTGCTCTACCATCTACTGTCATTATATTACCCTGGTCTACCATCTACTGTCATTATATTACCCTGGTCTACCCTCTACTGTCATTATATTACCCTGGTCTATCTACTGTCATTATATTACCCTGGTCTACCATCTACTGTCATGATATTACCCTGGTCTACCATCTACTGTCATTATATTACTCTGGTCTACCATCTACTGTCAATATATTACCCTGGTCTACCATTTACTGTCATTATATTACCATGGTCTACCATCTACTGTCATTATATTACCCTGGTCTACCATCTACTGTCATTATATTACCCTGGTCTACCATCTACTGTCATTATATTACCCTGGTCTACTCTCTGTCATTATATTACCCTGGTCTACCATCTACTGTCATTATATTACCTGGTCTACCATCTACTGTCATTATATTACCCTGGTCTACCATCTACTGTCATTATATTACCCTGGTCTACCATCTACTGTCATTATATTACCCTGGTCTACCATCTACTGTCATTATATTAACCTGGTCTACCATCTACTGTCATTATATTACCTGGTCTACCATCTACTGTCATTATATTACCCTGGTATACCATCTACTGTCATTATATTACCTGGTCTACCATCTACTGTCATTATATTACCCTGGTCTACCATCTACTGTCATTATATTAACCTGGTCTACCATCTACTGTCATTATATTACCCTGGTCTAACATCCACTGTCATTATATTACCCTGGTCTAACATCTACTGTCATTATATTACCCTCTACTGTCATTATATTACCCTGGTCTACCATCTACTGTCATTATATTACCCTGGTCTACCATCTACTGTCATTATATTACCCTGGTCTACCATCTACTGTCATTATATTAACCTGGTCTACCATCTACTATCAATATATTACCCTGGTCTACCATCTACTGTCATTATATTACCCTGGCCTACCCTCTACTGTTATTATATTACCCCGGTCTACTATCTACTGTTATTATATTACCCTATACTGCCAATATATTACCATGGTCGACCATCTACTGTCATTATATTACCCTGGTCTACATCTTCTGTCATTATATTACTCTGGTCTACCATCTACTGTGAATATATTACCCTGGTCTTCCACCTACTGTCATTATATTACCCTGGTCTTCCACCTACTGTCATTATACTAACCTGGTCTACCATCTACTGTCATTATATTACCCTGGTCTACCATCTACTGTCATTATATTACCCTGGTCTACCATCTACTGTCATTATATTACCCTGGTCTACCCTCTACTGTCATTATATTACCCTGGTCTACCATCTACTGTCATTATATTACCATCTACTGTCAATATATTACCTGGTCTACCATATACTGTCATTATATTATCCTGGTCTACCATCTACTGTCATTATATTACCCTGGTCTACCATCTGATGTCATTATATTACCCTGGTCTTCCCTATACTGTCATTATATTACCCTGGTCTACCATCTACTGTCATTATATTACCCTGGTCTATCCATCTACTGTCATTATATTACCCTGGTCTACCATCTACTGTCATTATATTACCCTGTTCTACCATCTTCTGTCATTATATTAACCTGGTCTACCATCTACTGTCATTATATTACCCTGGTCTTCCATCTAAGGTCATTATACTAACCTGGTCTACCATCTACTGTCATTATATTACCCTGGTCTACCATCTACTGTCATTATATTACCCTGGTCTACCATCTTCTGTCATTATATTACCCTGGTCTACCTCTACTCATTATATTACCCTGGTCTACCATCTACTGTCATTATATTACCCTGGTCTACCATCTACTGTCATTATATTACCCTGGTCTACCATCTACTGTCATTATATTACCCTGGTCTAAACTCTACTGTCATTATATTACCCTGGTCTACCATCTACTGTCACTATATTACACTGGTCTACCCTCTACTGCCATTATATTACCATGGTCTACCATCTACTGTCATTATATTACCCTGGTCTACCATCTACTGTCATTATATTACCTGGTCTACCATCTACTGTCATTATATTAACCTGGTCTACCATCTACTGTCATTATATTACCCTGGTCTACCATCTACTGTCATTATATTACCATTGTCTACCCTCTACTGTCATTATATTACCCTGGTCTACCAACTACTGTCATTATATTACCCTGGTCTACCATCTGCTGTCATTATATTACACTGGTCTACCATCTACTGTCAATATATTACCCTGGTCTACCATCTACTGTCATTATATTACACTGGACAACCACCTACTGTCATTATATTACCCTGGTTTCCCCTCTACTGTCATTATATTACCCTGGTCTACCATCTGCTGTCATTATATTACCCTGGTTTCCCCTCTACTGTCATTATATTACCCTGGTCTACCATCTACTGTCATTATATTACCCTGGTCTACCACCTACTGTCATTATATTACCCTGGTCTACCATCTACTGTCATTATATTACCCTGGTCTACCATCTACTGTCATTATATTACCCTGGTCTACCATCTACTGTCATCATATTACCCTGTTCTACCATCTTCTGTCATTATATTAACCTGGTCTACCATCTACTGTCATTATATTACCCAGGTCTACCCTCTACTGTCACTATATTACCATGGTCTACCATCTACTGTCATAAAGTACCCTGGTCTACCCTCTACTGTCATTATATTACCCTGGTCTACCATCTACTGTCATTATATTACCCTGGTCTACCATCTACTGTCATTATATTTCCCTCTACTGTCATTATATTACCCTGGTCTACCATCTACTGTCATTATATTACCCTGGTCAACCATCTACTGTCATTATATTACCCTGGTCTACCCTCTACTGTCACTATATTACCATGGTCTACCATCTACTGTCATAATATTACCCTGGTCTACCCTCTACTGTCATTATATTACCCTGGTCTACCATCTACTGTCACTATATTACCCTGGTCTACCATCTACTGTCATTATATTACCCTCTACTGTCATTATATTACCCTGGTCTACCATCTACTGTCATTCTATTACACTGGTCTACCATCTACTGTCATTATATTACCCTGGTCTACCATCTACTGTCACTATATTACCCTCTACTGTCATTATATTACCCTGGTCTACCATCTACTGTCAGTATACTACCCCAGTCTATCATCTACCCGTCATTATATTACCCTGGTCTACCATCTACTTTCCTTATATTATCCTGGTCTACAATCTACTGTCACTATATTACCCTGGTCTAAACTCTACTGCCATTATGTTACCCTGGTCTATCATCTACTGTCACTAGATCACCCTGGTCTACCCTCTACTGTCATTATATTACCCTGGTATACCATCTACTGTCATTATATTGACCTGGTCTACCATCTACTGTCATGATATTACCCTGGTCTACCATCTACTGTCATTATATTACCCTCTACTGTCATTATATTACCCTGGTCTACCACCTACTGTCATTATATTACCCTGGTCTACCATCTACCGTCATTATATTAACCTGGTCTACTATCTACTGTCATTATATTACTCTGGTCTACCAACTACTGTCATTATATTACCCTGGCCTACGCTCTACTGTCATTATATTACCCTCTACTGTCTTTATATTACCCTGGTCTACCATCTACTGTCATTATATTAACCTGGTCTACCATCTACAGTCATTATATTACCCTGGTCTACCATCTACTGTCATTATATTACCCTGGTCTACCATCTACTGTCATTATATTACCCTGGCCTACCCTCTACTGTCATTATATTACCCTGGTCTACCATCTACTGTCATTATATTACCCTCTACTGTCATTATATTACCATGGTCTACCCTCTACTGTCATTATATTACCCTGGTCAACCATCTACTGTCATTATATTACCCTGGTCTACCCTCTACTGTCACTATATTACCATGTTCTACCATCTACTGTCATAATATTACCCTGGTCTACCCTCTACTGTCATTATATTACCCTGGTCTACCATCTACTGTCACTATATTACCCTGGTCTACCATCTACTGTCATTATATTAGCCTCTACTGTCATTATATTACCCTGGTCTACCATCTACTGTCATTCTATTACACTGGTCTACCATCTACTGTCATTATATTACCCTGGTCTACCATCTACTGTCATTATATTAACCTGGTCTACCATCTACTGTCACTATATTACCCTCTACTGTCATTATATTACCCTGGTCTACCATCTACTGTCAATATATTACCCCAGTCTATCATCTACTGTCATTATATTACCCTGGTCTACCAACTACTGTCCTTATATTATCCTGGTCTACAATCTACTGTCACTATATTACCCTGGTCTAAACTCTACTGCCATTATATTACCCTGGTCTATCATCTACTGTCACTAGATCACCCTGGTCTACCCTCTATGGTCATTATATTACCCTGGTATACCATCTACTGTCATTATATTGACCTGGTCTACCATCTACTGTCATGATATTACCCTGGTCTACCATCTACTGTCATTATATTACTCTGGTCTACCATCTACTGTGATTATATTACCCTGGTCTACCATTTATTGTCATTATATTACACTGGTCTACCATCTACTGTATTATATTACCCTGTTCTACCATCTACTGTCACTATATTACCCTGGTCTAAACTCTACTGCCATTATATTACCCTGGTCTACCATCTACTGTCACTAGATTACACTGGTCTACCCTCTACTGTCATTATATTACCCTGGTCAACCATCTACTGTCATTATATTACCCTGGTCTACCATCTACTGTCATTATATTACCCTGGTCTACCATCTACTGTCATTATATTCCCCTCTACTGTCATTATATTACCCTGGTATACCATCTACTGTCATTATATTGACCTGGTCTACCATCTACTGTCATGATATTACCCTGGTCTACCATCTACTGTCATTATATTACCCTGGTCTACCATCTACTGTCATTATATTACCCTCTACTGTCATTATATTACCCTGGTATACCATCTACTGTCATTATATTGACCTGGTCTACCATCTACTGTCATGATATTACCCTCTACTGTCATTATATTACCCTGGTCTACCATCTACTGTCAATATATTACCCTGCTCTACCATCTACTGTCATTATATTACCCTGGTCTACCATCTACTGTCATTATATTACCCTGGTCTACCATCTACTGTCATTATATTACCCTGGTCTACTATCTACCGCCATTATATTAACCTGGTCTACCATCTACTCTCATTATATTACCCTGGTCGACCATCTACTGTCATTATATTACCCTGGTCTACCATCTACTGTCATTATATTACCCTGGTCTACCATCTACTGTCATTATATTACTTTGGTCTAGCATCTACTGTGATTATATTACCCTGGTCTACCATTTACTGTCATTATATTACACTGGTCTACCATCTACTGTCATTATATTACCCTGTTCTACCATCTACTGTCATTATATTACCCTGGTCTACCACCCTACTGTCACTATATTACCCTGGTCTAAACTCTACTGTCATTATATTACCCTGGTCTACCATCTACTGTCACTAGATTACACTGGTCTACCCTCTACTGTCATTATATTACCCTGGTCAACCATCTACTGTCATTATATTACCCTGGTCTACCATCTACTGTCATTATATTACCCTGGTCTACCATCTACTGTCATTATATTACCCTCTACTGTCATTATATTACCCTGGTATACCATCTACTGTCATTATATTGACCTGGTCTACCATCTACTGTCATTATATTCCCCTCTACTGTCATTATATTACCCTGGTATACCATGTACTGTCATTATATTGACCTGGTCTACCATCTACTGTCATGATATTACCCTGGTCTACCATCTACTGTCATTATATTACCCTGGTCTACCATCTACTGTCATTATATTACCCTCTACTGTCATTATATTACCCTGGTATACCATCTACTGTCATTATATTGACCTGGTCTACCATCTACTGTCATGATATTACCCTGGTCTACCATCTACTGTCATTATATTACTCTGGTCTACCATCTACTGTGAATATATTACCCTGGTCTACCATTTACTGTCATTATATTACACTAGTCTACCATCTACTGTCATTATATTACCCTGGTCTACCATCTACTGTCATTATATTACCCTGGTCTACCCTCTACTGTCATTATATTACCCTGGTCTACCATCTACTGTCATTATATTACCGTCTACTTTCATTATATTACCCTGGTATACCATCTACTGTCATTATATTACCCTGGTCTACCATCTACTGTCATTATATTACCCTGGTCTACCATCTGCTGTCATTATATTACCCTGGTCTTCCCTATACTGTCATTATATTACAATGGTCTACCATCTACTGTCATTATATTACCCTGATCTATCCTCTTCTGTCATTATATTACCCTGGTCTACCATCTACTGTCATTATATTACCCTCTACTGTCATTATATTACCCTGTTCTACCATCTTCTGTCATTATATTAACCTGGTCTACCATCTACTGTCAATATATTACCCTGGTCTACCATCTACTGTCATAATATTAACCTGGTCTACCATCTACTGTCATTATATTACCCTGATCTTCCATCTACTGTCATTATACTAACCTGGTCTACCATCTACTGTCATTATATTACCCTGGTCTACCATCTACTGTCATTATATTACCCTGGTCTACCATCTACTGTCATTATATTACCCTCTACTGTCATTATATTACCCTGGTCTACCATCTACTGTCAATATATTACCCTGCTCTACCCTCTACTGTCATTATATTACCCTGGTCTACCCTCTACTGTCACTATATTACCATGGTCTACCATCTACTGTCATAAAGTACCCTGGTCTACCCTCTACTGTCATTATATTACCCTGGTCTACCATCTACTGTCATTATATTACCCTGGTCTAAACTCTACTGTCATTATATTACCCTCTACTGTCATTATATTACCCTGGTATACCATCTACTGTCATTATATTGACCTGGTCTACCATCTACTGTCATTATATTCCCCTCTACTGTCATTATATTACCCTGGTCTACCACCTACTGTCATTATATTAACCTGGTCTACCATCTACAGTCATTATATTACCCTGGTCTACCATCTACTGTCATTATATTACCCTGGTCTACCATCTACTGTCATTATATTACCCTGGTCTACCATCTACTGTCATTATATTCCCCTCTACTGTCATTATATTACCCTGGTATACCATCTACTGTCATTATATTGACCTGGTCTACCATCTACTGTCATGATATTACCCTGGTCTACCATCTACTGTCATTATATTACCCTGGTCTACCATCTACTGTCATTATATTACCCTCTACTGTCATTATATTACCCTGGTATACCATCTACTGTCATTATATTGACCTGGTCTACCATCTACTGTCATGATATTACCCTCTACTGTCATTATATTACCCTGGTCTACCATCTACTGTCAATATATTACCCTGCTCTACCATCTACTGTCATTATATTACCCTGGTCTACCATCTACTGTCATTATATTACCCTGGTCTACCATCTACTGTCATTATATTACCCTGGTCTACTATCTACCGCCATTATATTAACCTGGTCTACCATCTACTCTCATTATATTACCCTGGTCGACCATCTACTGTCATTATATTACCCTGGTCTACCATCTACTGTCATTATATTACCCTGGTCTACCATCTACTGTCATTATATTACTTTGGTCTAGCATCTACTGTGATTATATTACCCTGGTCTACCATTTACTGTCATTATATTACACTGGTCTACCATCTACTGTCATTATATTACCCTGTTCTACCATCTACTGTCATTATATTACCCTGGTCTACCACCCTACTGTCACTATATTACACTGGTCTACCCTCTACTGTCATTATATTACCCTGGTCTACCATCTACTGTCATTATATTACCCTGGTCTACCATCTACTGTCATTATATTACCCTGGTCTACCATCTACTGTCATTATATTACCCTCTACTGTCATTATATTACCCTGGTATACCATCTACTGTCATTATATTGACCTGGTCTACCATCTACTGTCATTATATTCCCCTCTACTGTCATTATATTACCCTGGTATACCATGTACTGTCATTATATTGACCTGGTCTACCATCTACTGTCATGATATTACCCTGGTCTACCATCTACTGTCATTATATTACCCTGGTCTACCATCTACTGTCATTATATTACCCTCTACTGTCATTATATTACCCTGGTATACCATCTACTGTCATTATATTGACCTGGTCTACCATCTACTGTCATGATATTACCCTGGTCTACCATCTACTGTCATTATATTACTCTGGTCTACCATCTACTGTGAATATATTACCCTGGTCTACCATTTACTGTCATTATATTACACTAGTCTACCATCTACTGTCATTATATTACCCTGGTCTACCATCTACTGTCATTATATTACCCTGGTCTACCCTCTACTGTCATTATATTACCCTGGTCTACCATCTACTGTCATTATATTACCGTCTACTTTCATTATATTACCCTGGTATACCATCTACTGTCATTATATTACCCTGGTCTACCATCTACTGTCATTATATTACCCTGGTCTACCATCTGCTGTCATTATATTACCCTGGTCTTCCCTATACTGTCATTATATTACAATGGTCTACCATCTACTGTCATTATATTACCCTGATCTATCCTCTTCTGTCATTATATTACCCTGGTCTACCATCTACTGTCATTATATTACCCTCTACTGTCATTATATTACCCTGTTCTACCATCTTCTGTCATTATATTAACCTGGTCTACCATCTACTGTCAATATATTACCCTGGTCTACCATCTACTGTCATAATATTAACCTGGTCTACCATCTACTGTCATTATATTACCCTGATCTTCCATCTACTGTCATTATACTAACCTGGTCTACCATCTACTGTCATTATATTACCCTGGTCTACCATCTACTGTCATTATATTACCCTGGTCTACCATCTACTGTCATTATATTACCCTCTACTGTCATTATATTACCCTGGTCTACCATCTACTGTCAATATATTACCCTGCTCTACCCTCTACTGTCATTATATTACCCTGGTCTACCCTCTACTGTCACTATATTACCATGGTCTACCATCTACTGTCATAAAGTACCCTGGTCTACCCTCTACTGTCATTATATTACCCTGGTCTACCATCTACTGTCATTATATTACCCTGGTCTAAACTCTACTGTCATTATATTACCCTCTACTGTCATTATATTACCCTGGTATACCATCTACTGTCATTATATTGACCTGGTCTACCATCTACTGTCATTATATTCCCCTCTACTGTCATTATATTACCCTGGTCTACCACCTACTGTCATTATATTAACCTGGTCTACCATCTACAGTCATTATATTACCCTGGTCTACCATCTACTGTCATTATATTACCCTGGTCTACCATCTACTGTCATTATATTACCCTGGCCTACCCTCTACTGTCATTATATTACCCTGGTCTACCATCTACTGTCATTATATTACCCTCTACTGTCATTATATTACCATGGTCTACCCTCTACTGTCATTATATTACCCTGGTCAACCATCTACTGTCATTATATTACCCTGGTCTACCATCTACTGTCACTATATTACCCTGGTCTACCATCTACTGTCATTATATTAGCCATCTACTGTCATTATATTACCCTGGTCTACCATCTACTGTCATTCTATTACACTGGTCTACCATCTACTGTCATTATATTACCCTGGTCTACCATCTACTGTCATTATATTAACCTGGTCTACCATCTACTGTCACTATATTACCCTCTACTGTCATTATATTACCCTGGTCTACCATCTACTGTCAATATATTACCCTGTCTATCATCTACTGTCATTATATTACCCTGGTCTACCAACTACTGTCCTTATATTATCCTGGTCTACAATCTACTGTCACTATATTACCCTGGTCTAAACTCTACTGCCATTATATTACCCTGGTCTATCATCTACTGTCACTAGATCACCCTGGTCTACCCTCTATGGTCATTATATTACCCTGGTATACCATCTACTGTCATTATATTGACCTGGTCTACCATCTACTGTCATGATATTACCCTGGTCTACCATCTACTGTCATTATATTACTCTGGTCTACCATCTACTGTGATTATATTACCCTGGTCTACCATTTATTGTCATTATATTACACTGGTCTACCATCTACTGTATTATATTACCCTGTTCTACCATCTACTGTCACTATATTACCCTGGTCTAAACTCTACTGCCATTATATTACCATGGTCTACCATCTACTGTCATTATATTACTCTGGTCTAGCATCTACTGTGATTATATTACCCTGGTCTACCATTTACTGTCATTATATTACACTGGTCTACCATCTACTGTCATTATATTACCCTGTTCTACCATCTACTGTCATTATATTACCCTGGTCTACCCTCTACTGTCACTATATTACCATGGTCTACCATCTACTGTCATAAATTACCCTGGTCTACCCTCTACTGTCATTATATTACCCTGGTCTACCATCTACTGTCATTATATTACCCTGGTCTAAACTCTACTGTCATTATATTACCCTCTACTGTCATTATATTACCCTGGTCTACCATCTACTGTCATTCTATTATACTGGTCTACCATCTACTGTCATTATATTACCCTGGTCTACCATCTACTGTCAATATATTACCCTGGTCTACCATCTACTGTCATTATATTACCCTGGTCTACCATCTACTGTCACTATATTACCCTCTACTGTCATTATATTACCCTGGTCTACCATCTGCTGTCATTATATTACCCTGGTCTTCCCTATACTGTCATTATATTACAATGGTCTACCATCTACTGTCATTATATTACCCTGATCTATCCTCTTCTGTCATTATATTACCCTGGTCTACCATCTACTGTCATTATATTACCCTCTACTGTCATTATATTACCCTGTTCTACCATCTTCTGTCATTATATTAACCTGGTCTACCATCTACTGTCAATATATTACCCTGGTCTACCATCTACTGTCATTATATTAACCTGGTCTACCATCTACTGTCATTATATTACCCTGATCTCCCATCTACTGTCATTATATTAACCTGGTCTACCATCTACTGTCATTATATTACCCTGGTCTACCATCTACTGTCATTATATTACCCTGGTCTACCATCTACTGTCATTATATTACCCTCTACTGTCATTATATTACCCTGGTCTACCATCTACTGTCAATATATTACCCTGCTCTACCCTCTACTGTCATTATATTACCCTGGTCTACCCTCTACTGTCACTATATTACCATGGTCTACCATCTACTGTCATAAATTACCCTGGTCTACCCTCTACTGTCATTATATTACCCTGGTCTACCATCTACTGTCATTATATTACCCTGGTCTAAACTCTACTGTCATTATATTACCCTCTACTGTCATTATATTACCCTGGTATACCATCTACTGTCATTATATTGACCTGGTCTACCATCTACTGTCATTATATTCCCCTCTACTGTCATTATATTACCCTGGTCTACCACCTACTGTCATTATATTAACCTGGTCTACCATCTACTATCATGATATTACCCTGGTCTACCATCTACTGTCATTATATTAACCTGGTCTACCCTCGACTGTCATTATATTACCCTGGCCTACCCTCTACTGTCAATATATTACCCTGGTCTACCATCTACTGTCATTATATTACCCTCTACTGTCATTATATTAACCTGGTCTACCATCTACTATCATGATATTACCCTGGTCTACCATCTACTGTCATTATATTAACCTGGTCTACCATCTACTGTCATTATATTACCCTGGTCTACCATCTACTGTCATTATATTACCCTGGTCAACCATCTACTGTCATTATATTACCCTGGTCTACCCTCTACTGTCACTATATTACCATGGTCTACCATCTACTGTCATTATATTACCTGGTCTACCCTCTACTGTCATTATATTACCCTGGTCTACCATCTACTGTCATTATATTACCCTGGTCTACCATCTACTGTCATTATATTAGCCTCTACTGTCATTATATTACCCTGGTCTACCATCTACTGTCATTATATTACACTGGTCTACCATCTACTGTCATTATATTACCCTGGTCTACCATCTACTGTCATTATATTAACCTGGTCTACCATCTACTGTCACTATATTACCCTCTACTGTCATTATATTATATTACCCTGGTCTACCATCTACTGTCATTATATTACCTGGTCTACCATCTACTGTCATTATATTACCCTGGTCTACCATCTACTGTCATTATATTACCTGGTCTCTACTGTCATCCCTGGTCTACCATCTACTGTCATTATATTACCCTGGTCTACCATCTACTGTCATTATATTATTGGTCCCATCTACTGTCACTATATTACCCTCTACTGTCATTATATTACCCTGGTCTACCATCTACTGTCATTCTATTACACTGGTCTACCATCTACTGTCATTATATTACCCTGGTCTACCATCTACTGTCATTATATTACCCTGGTCTACCATCTACTGTCATATATTACCCTCTACTGTCATTATATTACCCTGGTCTACCATCTACTGTCAATATATTACCCCAGTCTACATCTACTGTCATTATATTACCCTGGTCTACCAACTACTGTCCTTATATTATCCTGGTCTACATCTACTGTCATATATTACCCTGGTCTAAACTCTACTGCCATTATATTACCCTGGTCTACCATCTACTGTCACTAGATCACCCTGGTCTACCCTCTACTGTCACTATATTACCCTCTACTGTCATTATATTACCCTGGTCTACCATCTACTGTCATTCTATTACACTGGTCTACCATCTACTGTCATTATATTACTCTGGTCTACCATCTACTGTGATTATATTACCCTGGTCTACCATTTATTGTCATTATATTACACTGGTCTACCATCTACTGTATTATATTACCCTGTTCTACCATCTACTGTCACTATATTACCCTGGTCTAAACTCTACTGCCATTATATTACCCTGGTCTACCATCTACTGTCACTAGATTACACTGGTCTACCCTCTACTGTCATTATATTACCCTGGTCAACCATCTACTGTCATTATATTACCCTGGTCTACCATCTACTGTCATTATATTACCCTGGTCTACCATCTACTGTCATTATATTCCCCTCTACTGTCATTATATTACCCTGGCATACCATCTACTGTCATTATATTTACCTGGTCTACCATCTACTGTCATGATATTACCCTGGTCTACCATCTACTGTCATTATATTACCCTGGTCTACCATCTACTGTCATTATATTACCCTCTACTGTCATTATATTACCCTGGTATACCATCTACTGTCATTATATTGACCTGGTCTACCATCTACTGTCATGATATTACCCTCTACTGTCATTATATTACCTGGTCTACCATCTACTGTCAATATATTACCCTGCTCTACCATCTACAGTCATTATATTACCCTGGTCTACCATCTACTGTCATTATATTACCCTGGTCTACCATCTACTGTCATTATATTACCCTGGTCTACCATCTACCGCCATTATATTAACCTGGTCTACCATCTACTGTCATTATATTACCCTGGTCGACCATCTACTGTCATTATATTACCCTGGTCTACCATCTACTGTCATTATATTACCATGGTCTACCATCTACTGTCATTATATTACTCTGGTCTAGCATCTACTGTGATTATATTACCCTGGTCTACCATTTACTGTCATTATATTACACTGGTCTACCATCTACTGTCATTATATTACCCTGTTCTACCATCTACTGTCATTATATTACCCTGGTCTACCCTCTACTGTCACTATATTACCATGGTCTACCATCTACTGTCATAAAGTACCCTGGTCTACCCTCTACTGTCATTATATTACCCTGGTCTACCATCTACTGTCATTATATTACCCTGGTCTAAACTCTACTGTCATTATATTACCCTCTACTGTCATTATATTACCCTGGTCTACCATCTACTGTCATTCTATTATACTGGTCTACCATCTACTGTCATTATATTACCCTGGTCTACCATCTACTGTCAATATATTACCCTGGTCTACCATCTACTGTCATTATATTACCCTGGTCTACCATCTACTGTCACTATATTACCCTCTACTGTCATTATATTACCCTGGTCTACCATCTGCTGTCATTATATTACCCTGGTCTTCCCTATACTGTCATTATATTACAATGGTCTACCATCTACTGTCATTATATTACCATGATCTATCCTCTTCTGTCATTATATTACCCTGGTCTACCATCTACTGTCATTATATTACCCTCTACTGTCATTATATTACCCTGTTCTACCATCTTCTGTCATTATATTAACCTGGTCTACCATCTACTGTCAATATATTACCCTGGTCTACCATCTACTGTCATAATATTAACCTGGTCTACCATCTACTGTCATTATATTACCCTGATCTCCCATCTACTGTCATTATACTAACCTGGTCTACCATCTACTGTCATTATATTACCCTGGTCTACCATCTACTGTCATTATATTACCCTGGTCTACCATCTACTGTCATTATATTACCCTCTACTGTCATTATATTACCTGGTCTACCATCTACTGTCAATATATTACCCTGCTCTACCCTCTACTGTCATTATATTACCCTGGTCTACCCTCTACTGTCACTATATTACCATGGTCTACCATCTACTGTCATAAAGTACCCTGGTCTACCCTCTACTGTCATTATATTACCCTGGTCTACCATCTACTGTCATTATATTACCCTGGTCTAAACTCTACTGTCATTATATTACCCTCTACTGTCATTATATTACCCTGGTATACCATCTACTGTCATTATATTGACCTGGTCTACCATCTACTGTCATTATATTCCCCTCTACTGTCATTATATTACCCTGGTCTACCACCTACTGTCATTATATTAACCTGGTCTACCATCTACAGTCATTATATTACCCTGGTCTACCATCTACTGTCATTATATTACCCTGGTCTACCATCTACTGTCATTATATTACCCTGGCCTACCCTCTACTGTCATTATATTACCCTGGTCTACCATCTACTGTCATTATATTACCCTCTACTGTCATTATATTACCATGGTCTACCCTCTACTGTCATTATATTACCCTGGTCAACCATCTACTGTCATTATATTACCCTGGTCTACCATCTACTGTCATTATATTACCCTGGTCTACCATCTACTGTCATTATATTACCCTGGTCAACCATCTACTGTCATTATATTACCCTGGTCTACCCTCTACTGTCACTATATTACCATGGTCTACCATCTACTGTCATAATATTACCCTGGTCTACCCTCTACTGTCATTATATTACCCTGGTCTACCATCTACTGTCACTATATTACCCTGGTCTACCATCTACTGTCATTATATTAGCCTCTACTGTCATTATATTACCCTGGTCTACCATCTACTGTCATTCTATTACACTGGTCTACCATCTACTGTCATTATATTACCCTGGTCTACCATCTACTGTCATTATATTACCTGGTCTACCATCTACTGTCTATATTACATCTACTGTCATTATATTACCCTGGTCTACCATCTACTGTCTGTCATTATATTATATTACCTGGTCTACCAACTACTGTCCTTATATTATCCTGGTCTACTGTCACTATATTACCCTGGTCTAAACTCTACTGCCATTATATTACCCTGGTCTATCATCTACTGTCACTAGATCACCCTGGTCTACCCTCTATGGTCATTATATTACCCTGGTATACCATCTACTGTCATTATATTGACCTGGTCTACCATCTACTGTCATGATATTACCCTGGTCTACCATCTACTGTCATTATATTACTCTGGTCTACCATCTACTGTGATTATATTACCCTGGTCTACCATTTATTGTCATTATATTACACTGGTCTACCATCTACTGTATTATATTACCCTGTTCTACCATCTACTGTCACTATATTACCCTGGTCTAAACTCTACTGCCATTATATTACCCTGGTCTACCATCTACTGTCACTAGATTACACTGGTCTACCCTCTACTGTCATTATATTACCCTGGTCAACCATCTACTGTCATTATATTACCCTGGTCTACCATCTACTGTCATTATATTACCCTGGTCTACCATCTACTGTCATTATATTCCCCTCTACTGTCATTATATTACCCTGGTATACCATCTACTGTCATTATATTTACCTGGTCTACCATCTACTGTCATGATATTACCCTGGTCTACCATCTACTGTCATTATATTACCCTGGTCTACCATCTACTGTCATTATATTACCCTCTACTGTCATTATATTACCCTGGTATACCATCTACTGTCATTATATTGACCTGGTCTACCATCTACTGTCATGATATTACCCTCTACTGTCATTATATTACCCTGGTCTACCATCTACTGTCAATATATTACCCTGCTCTACCATCTACAGTCATTATATTACCCTGGTCTACCATCTACTGTCATTATATTACCCTGGTCTACCATCTACTGTCATTATATTACCCTGGTCTACCATCTACCGCCATTATATTAACCTGGTCTACCATCTACTGTCATTATATTACCCTGGTCGACCATCTACTGTCATTATATTACCCTGGTCTACCATCTACTGTCATTATATTACCATGGTCTACCATCTACTGTCATTATATTACTCTGGTCTAGCATCTACTGTCATTATATTACCCTGGTCTACCATTTACTGTCATTATATTACACTGGTCTACCATCTACTGTCATTATATTACCCTGTTCTACCATCTACTGTCATTATATTACCCTGGTCTACCCTCTACTGTCACTATATTACCATGGTCTACCATCTACTGTCATAAAGTACCCTGGTCTACCCTCTACTGTCATTATATTACCCTGGTCTACCATCTACTGTCATTATATTACCCTGGTCTAAACTCTACTGTCATTATATTACCCTCTACTGTCATTATATTACCCTGGTCTACCATCTACTGTCATTCTATTATACTGGTCTACCATCTACTGTCATTATATTACCTGGTCTACCATCTACTGTCAATATATTACCCTGGTCTACCATCTACTGTCATTATATTACCCTGGTCTACCATCTACTGTCACTATATTACCCTCTACTGTCATTATATTACCCTGGTCTACCATCTGCTGTCATTATATTACCCTGGTCTTCCCTATACTGTCATTATATTACAATGGTCTACCATCTACTGTCATTATATTACCCTGATCTATCCTCTTCTGTCATTATATTACCCTGGTCTACCATCTACTGTCATTATATTACCCTCTACTGTCATTATATTACCCTGTTCTACCATCTTCTGTCATTATATTAACCTGGTCTACCATCTACTGTCAATATATTACCCTGGTCTACCATCTACTGTCATAATATTAACCTGGTCTACCATCTACTGTCATTATATTACCCTGATCTCCCATCTACTGTCATTATATAACCTGGTCTACCATCTACTGTCATTATATTACCCTGGTCTACCATCTACTGTCATTATATTACCTGGTCTACCATCTACTGTCATTATATTACCCTCTACTGTCATTATATTACCCTGGTCTACCATCTACTGTCATTATATTACCCTGGTCTACCATCTACTGTCATTATATTACCCTGGTCTACCATCTACTGTCACTATATTACCATGGTCTACCATCTACTGTCATAAATTACCCTGGTCTACCCTCTACTGTCATTATATTACCCTGGTCTACCATCTACTGTCATTATATTACCCTGGTCTAAACTCTACTGTCATTATATTACCCTCTACTGTCATTATATTACCCTGGTATACCATCTACTGTCATTATATTGACCTGGTCTACCATCTACTGTCATTATATTCCCCTCTACTGTCATTATATTACCCTGGTCTACCACCTACTGTCATTATATTAACCTGGTCTACCATCTACAGTCATTATATTACCCTGGTCTACCATCTACTGTCATTATATTACCCTGGTCTACCATCTACTGTCATTATATTACCCTGGCCTACCCTCTACTGTCATTATATTACCCTGGTCTACCATCTACTGTCATTATATTACCCTCTACTGTCATTATATTACCATGGTCTACCCTCTACTGTCATTATATTACCCTGGTCAACCATCTACTGTCATTATATTACCCTGGTCTACCATCTACTGTCATTATATTACCCTGGTCTACCATCTACTGTCATTATATTACCCTGGTCAACCATCTACTGTCATTATATTACCCTGGTCTACCCTCTACTGTCACTATATTACCATGGTCTACCATCTACTGTCATAATATTACCCTGGTCTACCCTCTACTGTCATTATATTACCCTGGTCTACCATCTACTGTCACTATATTACCCTGGTCTACCATCTACTGTCATTATATTAGCCTCTACTGTCATTATATTACCCTGGTCTACCATCTACTGTCATTCTATTACACTGGTCTACCATCTACTGTCATTATATTACCCTGGTCTACCATCTACTGTCATTATATTAACCTGGTCTACCATCTACTGTCACTATATTACCCTCTACTGTCATTATATTACCCTGGTCTACCATCTACTGTCAATATATTACCCCAGTCTATCATCTACTGTCATTATATTACCCTGGTCTACCAACTACTGTCCTTATATTATCCTGGTCTACAATCTACTGTCACTATATTACCCTGGTCTAAACTCTACTGCCATTATATTACCCTGGTCTATCATCTACTGTCACTAGATCACCCTGGTCTACCCTCTATGGTCATTATATTACCCTGGTATACCATCTACTGTCATTATATTGACCTGGTCTACCATCTACTGTCATGATATTACCCTGGTCTACCATCTACTGTCATTATATTACTCTGGTCTACCATCTACTGTGATTATATTACCCTGGTCTACCATTTATTGTCATTATATTACACTGGTCTACCATCTACTGTATTATATTACCCTGTTCTACCATCTACTGTCACTATATTACCCTGGTCTAAACTCTACTGCCATTATATTACCCTGGTCTACCATCTACTGTCACTAGATTACACTGGTCTACCCTCTACTGTCATTATATTACCCTGGTCAACCATCTACTGTCATTATATTACCCTGGTCTACCATCTACTGTCATTATATTACCCTGGTCTACCATCTACTGTCATTATATTCCCCTCTACTGTCATTATATTACCCTGGTATACCATCTACTGTCATTATATTTACCTGGTCTACCATCTACTGTCATGATATTACCCTGGTCTACCATCTACTGTCATTATATTACCCTGGTCTACCATCTACTGTCATTATATTACCCTCTACTGTCATTATATTACCCTGGTATACCATCTACTGTCATTATATTGACCTGGTCTACCATCTACTGTCATGATATTACCCTCTACTGTCATTATATTACCCTGGTCTACCATCTACTGTCAATATATTACCCTGCTCTACCATCTACAGTCATTATATTACCCTGGTCTACCATCTACTGTCATTATATTACCCTGGTCTACCATCTACTGTCATTATATTACCCTGGTCTACCATCTACCGCCATTATATTAACCTGGTCTACCATCTACTGTCATTATATTACCCTGGTCGACCATCTACTGTCATTATATTACCCTGGTCTACCATCTACTGTCATTATATTACCATGGTCTACCATCTACTGTCATTATATTACTCTGGTCTAGCATCTACTGTGATTATATTACCCTGGTCTACCATTTACTGTCATTATATTACACTGGTCTACCATCTACTGTCATTATATTACCCTGTTCTACCATCTACTGTCATTATATTACCCTGGTCTACCCTCTACTGTCACTATATTACCATGGTCTACCATCTACTGTCATAAAGTACCCTGGTCTACCCTCTACTGTCATTATATTACCCTGGTCTACCATCTACTGTCATTATATTACCCTGGTCTAAACTCTACTGTCATTATATTACCCTCTACTGTCATTATATTACCCTGGTCTACCATCTACTGTCATTCTATTATACTGGTCTACCATCTACTGTCATTATATTACCCTGGTCTACCATCTACTGTCAATATATTACCCTGGTCTACCATCTACTGTCATTATATTACCCTGGTCTACCATCTACTGTCACTATATTACCCTCTACTGTCATTATATTACCCTGGTCTACCATCTACTGTCAGTATACTATCCCAGTCTATCATCTACTGTCATTATATTACCCTGGTCTACCATCTACTTTCCTTATATTATCCTGGTCTACAATCTACTGTCACTATATTACCCTGGTCTAAACTCTACTGCCATTATGTTACCCTGGTCTATCATCTACTGTCACTAGATCACCCTGGTCTACCCTCTACTGTCATTATATTACCCTGGTATACCATCTACTGTCATTATATTGACCTGGTCTACCATCTACTGTCATGATATTACCCTGGTCTACCATCTACTGTCATTATATTACCCTCTACTGTCATTATATTACCCTGGTCTACCATCTACTGTCATTATATTACCCTGGTCGACCATCTACTGTCATTATATTACCCTGGTCTACCATCTACTGTCATTATATTACCCTGGTCTACCATCTACTGTCATTATATTACTCTGGTCTACCATCTACTGTCATTATATTGACCTGGTCTACCATCTACTGTCATGATATTACCCTGGTCTACCATCTACTGTCATTATATTACCCTCTTATATTACCCTGGTCTACCATCTACTGTCATTATATTACCCTGGTCTACCATCTACTGTCATTATATTACCCTACTGTCATTATATTACCCTGGTCTACCATCTACTGTCATTATATTACCCTGGTCTACCATCTACTGTCACTATATTACCCTGGTCTACCATCTTACTGTCATTATATTACCCTGGTCTACCATCTACTGTCACTAGATTACACTGGTCTATTGTCATTATATTACCCTGGTCAACCATCTACTGTCATTATATTACCCTGGTCTACCATCTACTGTCATTATATTACCCTGGTCTACCATCTACTGTCATTATATTACCCTGGTCTACCATCTACTGTCATTATATTACCCTGGTCTACCATCTACTGTCATTATATTACCCTGGTCTACCATCTACTTACCCTGGTCTACTCTACTGTCATTATATTACCCTGGTCTACCATCTACTGTCATTATATTCCCTCTACTGTCATTATATTACCCTGGTCTACCATGTACTGTCATTATATTGACCTGGTCTACCATCTACTGTCATTTGATATTACCCTGGTCTACCATCTACTGTCATTATATTACCCTGGTCTACCATCTACTGTCATTATATTACCCTCTACTGTCATTATATTACCCTGGTCTACCATCTACTGTCATTATATTGACCTGGTCTACCATCTACTGTCATGTCATATATTACCCTGGTCTACCATCTACTGTCATTATATTGGTCTACCCTGGTGTCACTATACCATCTACTGTCATTATATTACCCTGGTCTACCATCTACTGTCATTATATTACCCTGGTCTACCATCTACTGTCATTATATTACCCTGGTACCATCTACTGTCATTATATTGACCTGGTCACCATCTATATTATTACCTGGTCTACCATCTACTGTCATTATATTACCCTGGTCTACCATCTACTGTCATTATATTACCCTGGTCTCTACTGTCATTATATTACCCTGGTCTACCATCTACTGTCATTATATTACCCTGGTCTACCATCTACTGTCATTATATTACCCTGGTCTACCATCTACTGTCATTATATTACCCTGGTCTACCATCTACTGTCATTATATTACCCTGGTCTACCATCTACTGTCATTATATTACCCTGTTCTACCATCTACTGTCATTATATTACCCTGGTCTACCATCTACTGTCACTATATTACCCTGGTCTAAACTCTACTGTCATTATATTACCCTGGTCTACCATCTACTGTCATTATATTACCCTGGTCTACCATCTACTGTCATTATATTACCCTGGTCTATCATCTTATATTACCCTGGTCATTATATTATATTACCCTGGTCTACCATCTACTGTCATTATATTACCCTCTACTGTCATTATATTACCCTGGTATACCATCTACTGTCATTATATTGACCTGGTCTACCATCTACTGTCATTATATTCCCTACCATCTACTGTCATTATATTACCCTGGTATACCATCTACTGTCATTATATTACCCTGGTCTACCCTCTACTGTCATTATATTACCCTGGTCTACCATCTACTGTCATTATATTACCCTGGTCTACCATCTACTGTCATTATATTACACTCTACTGTCATTATATTACCCTGGTATACCATCTACTGTCATTATATTGACCTGGTCTACCATCTACTGTCATGATATTACCCTGGTCTACCATCTACTGTCATTATATTACTCTGGTCTACCATCTACTGTGAATATATTACCCTGGTCTACCATTTACTGTCATTATATTACACTAGTCTACCATCTACTGTCATTATATTACCCTGGTCTACCATCTACTGTCATTATATTACCCTGGTCTACCCTCTACTGTCATTATATTACCCTGGTCTACCATCTACTGTCATTATATTACCGTCTACTCATTATATTACCCTGTCTACTGTCATTATATTACCCTGGTCTACCATCTACTGTCATTATATTACCCTGGTCTACCATCTGCTGTCATTATATTACCCTGGTCTTCCCTATACTGTCATTATATTACAATGGTCTACCATCTACTGTCATTATATTACCCTGATCTATCCTCTTCTGTCATTATATTACCCTGGTCTACCATCTACTGTCATTATATTACCCTCTACTGTCATTATATTACCCTGTTCTACCATCTTCTGTCATTATATTAACCTGGTCTACCATCTACTGTCAATATATTACCCTGGTCTACCATCTACTGTCATAATATTAACCTGGTCTACCATCTACTGTCATTATATTACCCTGATCTTCCATCTACTGTCATTATACTAACCTGGTCTAC
>NW_024608808.1:72500-82417 GCF_018296145.1 Oncorhynchus tshawytscha | reverse complement strand
AGAGAAGGATAGGGAAATAGTTTTTTAAAGGCAGTCTTATCTTTTCCCAGCATGCAAGTCAACGACAACACAAGGAGGTCTGTAAGGATTAGGACAACTTTTTAGCAATTTCCTGTTAATCAGTTACAGTACAGTTTGTTCTCTTTCTCTCGCTCTCTCCCTCGCACTTTCGCCCCCTCTCTCTCTCGCCCCCTCTCTCTGAGAGAGAGTATAGCCTTGGAGGATTTTGTCTATTGCTTTGAATACAACAACTGCAGCCCAGCCTGCCCATGCCGTTAATACTCTTTACCAAAGGTTTGAGGAAGTGGCTTCTCTTTCTTGTTGCCCTGGTGTTGTAACAGACTTCAGATCGTACAGTACCGTAAGCTCACTCCACAGCGTGACGTTTTAAAAATAAATATAAAAAATACATTTAGGTCATTTAGGAGACGCTCCTATCCAGAGCAACTTACAGGAGCAATTGAGGTTAAGTGCCTTGCTCAAGGGCACAATAACATATTTTCACCGGCTCCAGGTGAAAATGAAATAATTGTTTTGTTGTTGGACATATTGTATTTTGTTTGTCCCTTCTTTGTCCCCAGTTTCGTGGTTTCTAATTGGTAGTTACAGTCTTGTCTCATCGCTGCAACTCCCGTACGGACTCGGGAGAGGTGAAGGTCGAGAGCCATGCGTCCTCTGAAGCACAACCCAACCAAGCCGCACTGCTTCTTGACACAACACCCGCTTAACCCGGGAAGCCAGCCGCACCAATGTGTCGGACGCTGAGGCCAATTGTGCGCCGCCCCATGGGTCTCCTGGTCGCGGCTGGCTGCTACAGAACCTGGACTCAAACCAGGTTCTCTAGTGGCACAGCTAGCACTGCGATGCAGTGCCTTAGACCACTGCGCCACTCGGGAGGACCATGTAAAGGGGTCTATGGACCAGTGGGCTGCTGAGTGAGAAATATAATTTTCTGATAGCAATAATCCTTTATCCAGCAGGCTTCACCAGGGAATCTCTCACAGCCCTCTCTGGCAGGAGACAGGGGCTCACATACAGTACAGAACAACACTGTGTAGTCTAGTACCTTCCAGAATGCTTACATTTGTTCTAGAATGTAGTTCTCAGAGACATGATAGAAACAGGCTACTGTTAGAATGTAGTTCTCAGAGACATGATAGTAACAGACTACTGTTAGAATGTAGTTCTCAGAGACATGCAGTAACAGGCTACTGTTAGAATGTAGTTCTCAGAGACAGGATAGTAACAGACTACTGTTAGAATGTAGTTCTCAGAGACAGGACAGTAACAGGCTACTGTTAGAATGTAGTTCTCAGAGACAGGATAGTAACAGACTACTGTTAGAATGTAGTTCTCAGAGACAGGATAGTAACAGACTACTGTTAGAATGTAGTTCTCAGAGACATGATAGTAACAGGCTACTGTTAGAATGTAGTTCTCAGAGACAGGATAGTAACAGGCTACTGTTAGAATGTAGTTCTCAGAGACATGATAGTAACAGGCTACTGTTAGAATGTAGTTCTCAGAGACAGGATAGTAACAGACTACTGTTAGAATGTAGTTCTCAGAGACATGATAGTAACAGACTACTGTTAGAATGTAGTTCTCAGAGACAGGATAGTAACAGACTACTGTTAGAATGTAGTTCTCAGAGACAGGATAGTAACAGGCTACTGTTAGAATGTAGTTCTCAGAGACAGGATAGTAACAGACTACTGTTAGAATGTAGTTCTCAGAGACAGGACGGTAACAGGCTACTGTTAGAATGTAGTTCTCAGAGACATGCAGTAACAGACTACTGTTAGAATGTAGTTCTCAGAGACAGGATAGTAACAGACTACTGTTAGAATGTAGTTCTCAGAGACAGGATAGTAACAGGCTACTGTTAGAATGTAGTTCTCAGAGACAGGATAGTAACAGGCTACTGGTAGAATGTTTCATAAAGAAACAATCAAATGGTTTCAGATTCTGTACTGATCTTCTGACATCCTAACAGCAGCCTCTTCTCATCGATCTGAACGTTGGACATATTTAGAGAACTCCTCTCATCTCAAGGTCCAGGAAATGGAAGCTTGGTCCCATTCCACCAACAACACAGGAAGGACAGACCGGCTAGCTGGACGGACGGACAGACAGACAGATTTTGAGTACCATTCAATAAACAGTTGGAAGATTCAACAGCATGAGGTTATCTAGCCTTCTTTCCAAGCTTTACTATCTGTGCCCTGCACCTGAAAGATACTGGATATCTATAGGACACTACTTCTAGTGATATGAGGATATAGGACACTACTTCTAGTGATATGAGGATATAGGACACTACTTCTAGTGATATGAGGATATAGGACACTACTTCTAGGGATATGAGGATATAGGACACTACTTCTAGTGATATGAGGATATAGGACACTACTTCTAGTGATATGAGGATATAGGACACTACTTCTAGTGATATGAGGATATAGGACACTACTCCTAGTGATATGAGGATATAGGACACTACTTCCAGGGATATGAGGATATAGGACACTACTTCTAGTGATATGAGGATATCTGTAGGACACTACTTCTAGTGATATGAGGATATAGGACACTACTTCTAGTGATATGAGGATATAGGACACTACTTCTAGTGATATGAGGATATAGGACACTACTTCTAGTGATATGAGGATATCTATAGGACACTACTTCTAGTGATATGAGGATATAGGACACTACTCCTAGTGATATGAGGATATCTGTAGGACACTACTTCTAGGGATATGAGGATATAGGACACTACTTCTAGGGATATGAGGATATCTGTAGGACACTACTTCTAGTGATATGAGGATATCTATAGGACACTACTTCTAGTGATATGAGGATATAGGACACTACTCCTAGTGATATGAGGATATAGGGCACTACTCCTAGTGATATGAGGATATAGGACACTACTTCTAGTGATATGAGGATATCTGTAGGACACTACTTCTAGTGATATGAGGATATCTATAGGACACTACTTCTAGTGATATGAGGATATAGGACACTACTCCTAGTGATATGAGGATATAGGGCACTACTCCTAGTGATATGAGGATATAGGGCACTACTTCTAGTGATATGAGGATATAGGACACTACTCCTAGTGATATGAGGATATAGGACACTACTTCTAGTGATATGAGGATATCTGTAGGACACTACTTCTAGTGATATGAGGATATCTATAGGACACTACTTCTAGTGATATGAGGATATAGGACACTACTCCTAGTGATATGAGGATATAGGACACTACTTCTAGGGATATGAGGATATAGGACACTACTTCTAGTGATATGAGGATATAGGACACTACTTCTAGGGATGTGAGGATATCTGTAGGACACTACTTCTAGTGATATGAGGATATCTACAGGACACTACTTCTAGTGATATGAGGATATAGGACACTACTTCTAGTGATATGAGGATATCTACAGGACACTACTTCTAGTGATATGAGGATATCTACAGGACACTACTTCTAGGGATATGAGGATATCTGTAGGACACTACTTCTAGTGATATGAGGATATAGGACACTACTTCTAGTGATATGAGGATATAGGACACTACTTCTAGTGATATGAGGATATCTGTAGGACACTACTTCTAGTGATATGAGGATATAGGACACTACTTCTAGTGATATGAGGATATCTGTAGGACACTACTTCTTGGGATATGAGGATATAGGACACTACTTCTAGTGATATGAGGATATCTACAGGACACTACTTCTAGGGATATGAGGATATCTGTAGGACACTACTTCTAGTGATATGAGGATATCTGTAGGACACTACTTCTAGTGATATGAGGATATAGGACACTACTTCTAGTGATATGAGGATATCTGTAGGACACTACTTCTTGGGATATGAGGATATAGGACACTACTTCTAGTGATATGAGGATATCTGTAGGACACTACTTCTAGGGATATGAGGATATCTATAGGACACTACTTCTAGTGATATGAGGATATCTGTAGGACACTACTTCTTGGGATATGAGGATATAGGACACTACTTCTAGTGATATGAGGATATCTGTAGGACACTACTTCTTGGGATATGAGGATATAGGACACTACTTCTAGGGATATGAGGATATCTATAGGACACTACTTCTAGTGATATGAGGATATCTGTAGGACACTACTTCTAGGGATATGAGGATATAGGACACTACTTCTAGTGATGTGAGGATATCTGTAGGACACAACTTCTAGGGATATGAGGACATAGGACACAACTTCTAGGGATATGAGGATATCTGTAACACTACTTCTGATCTAGTCATATGACTCATTACAGACAGGGTAGTACCAGTCTGGACAGATATGACTCATAGCACCAGTCTGGACAGATATGATTCATTACAGACATGATAGTACCAGTCTGGACAGACATGACTCATTACAGACAGGATTGGACCAGTCTGGACAGATATGACTCATTACAGACAGGATTGGACCAGTCTGGACAGATATGACTCATAGCACCAGTCTGGACAGATATGATTCCTTACAGACAGGATAGTACCAGTCTGGACAGATATGACTCATTACAGACAGGATCGAACCAGTCTGGACAGAGGGATAGAGTGTGATATGACTCATTACAGACAGGATCGAACCAGTCTGGACAGAGGGATAGAGTGTGATATGACTCATTACAGACAGGATTGGACCAGTCTGGACAGAGGGATAGAGTGTGATATGACTCATTACAGACAGGATCGAACCAGTCTGGACAGAGGGATAGAGTGTGATATGACTCATTACAGACAGGATCGAACCAGTCTGGACAGAGGGATAGAGTGTGATATGACTCATTACAGACAGGATTGGACCAGTCTGGATAGAGGGATGGAGTGTGATATGACTCATTACAGACAGGATCGAACCAGTCTGGATAGATATGACTCATTACAGACAGGATTGGACCAGTCTGGACAGAGGGATGGAGTGTGATATGACTCATTACAGACAGGATCGAACCAGTCTGGACAGAGGGATAGAGTGTGATATGACTCATTACAGACAGGATCAAACCAGTCTGGACAGAGGGATAGAGTGTGATATGACTCATTACAGACAGGATCGAACCAGTCTGGACAGAGGGATGGAGTGTGATATGACTCATTACAGACAGGATCGAACCAGTCTGGACAGAGGGATGGAGTGTGATATGACTCATTACAGACAGGATCGAACCAGTCTGGACAGAGGGATGGAGTGTGATATGACTCATTACAGACAGGATCAAACCAGTCTGGACAGAGGGATAGAGTGTGATATGACTCATTACAGACAGGATCGAACCAGTCTGGATAGATATGACTCATTACAGACAGGATCGAACCAGTCTGGACAGAGGGATGGAGTGTGATATGACTCATTACAGACAGGATCGAACCAGTCTGGATAGATATGACTCATTACAGACAGGATCGACCCAGTCTGGACAGAGGGATGGAGTGTGATATGACTCATTACAGACAGGATCGAACCAGTCTGGACAGAGGGATAGAGTGTGATATGACTCATTACAGACAGGATCAAACCAGTCTGGACAGAGGGATAGAGTGTGATATGACTCATTACAGACAGGATCGAACCAGTCTGGATAGATATGACTCATTACAGACAGGATCGAACCAGTCTGGACAGAGGGATGGAGTGTGATATGACTCATTGCAGACAGGATCGACCCAGTCTGGACAGAGGGATGGAGTGTGATATGACTCATTACAGACAGGATCGAACCAGTCTGGACAGAGGGATGGAGTGTGATATGACTCATTACAGACAGGATCGAACCAGTCTGGATAGATATGACTCATTACAGACAGGATCGAACCAGTCTGGACAGAGGGATAGAGTGTGATATGACTCATTACAGACAGGATCGAACCAGTCTGGACAGAGGGATAGAGTGTGATATGACTCATTACAGACAGGATCGACCCAGTCTGGACAGAGGGATAGAGTGTGATATGACTCATTACAGACAGGATCGAACCAGTCTGGATAGATATGACTCATTACAGACAGGATCGAACCAGTCTGGATAGATATGACTCATTACAGACAGGATCGGCCCAGTCTGGACAGAGGGATAGAGTGTGATATGGGTGATCTGAGTCTACTAATCACACAGCAGTTGAGTGTCTGTAATCACACTGGGTCGTGGCTAAGTAGATGAGACTAACAGCTGAGTCATCAAATCAATAAAAATCTGCTTACGAGCCCTTTCCAACGGTGCAGAGTTGAGAGTTCTGTTTCAACAGAATACTCACAGACACACACACACACCACACACACACACACATACACACACATACCACATACTTCTGTTTTCAACAGAAAACTCACAGTCATTATTAACCATCTAGATGAGGCCTCCTCCATGACACACACACACACACACACACACACACACACACATACCACATACTTCTGTTTTCAACAGAAAACTCACAGTCATTATTAACCATCTAGATGAGGCCTCCTCCATGACACACACACACACACACACACACACACACACACACACACACACACACACACACACACACACATACATATACTTCTGTTTTCAACAGAAAACTCACAGTCATTATTAACCATCTAGATGAGGCCTCCTCCATGACACACACACACACACACACACCGGGGGCGCAGACACACACACACACCACAGGCAAGGGAGGCACAGACACGAGCAGGAATGAGCTGATCTGATTGGCAGAATGATAATAAACAGCCAATGAAATCCTATGACACTTCTCTCTCTCTGTCTCTCTCTCCCTCCCTCCCTCCTCTCTCCTCTCTCCCTCCCTCCTCTCTCTCTCCCTCCCTCCTTCTCTTCCTCCTCTCTCCCTCCTTCTCTTCCTCCTCCTCCCCCTCCTTCTCTTCCTCCTTCTCTTCCTCCTCCTCCCTCCTTCTCTTCCTCCTCTCTCCCCCCCTCCTTCTTTCCTCCTCTCTCCCTCCTTTTCTTCCTCCTCTCTCCCCCTCCTTCTCTTCCTCCCTCTCTTCCTCCTCTCTCCCCCTCCTTCTCCTCCTCCTCTCTCCTCCTCTCTTCCTCCTCTCCTCCTTTTTCTTCCTCCTCTCCCATCCTTCTCTTCCTCCTCTCCCCCCTCCTTCTTTTCCTCCTCTCTCCCTCCTTTTCTTCCTCCTCTCTCCCCCTCCTTCTTTTCCTCCTCTCTCCCTCCTTTTCTTCCTCCTCTCTCCCCCTCCTTCTCTTCCTCCTCTCTCTCTCCCTCTCTTCCTCCTCTCCTCCTCTCTCCCCTCCTTCTCTTCCTCCTCTCTCCCCCTCCTTCTCTTCCTCCTCTCTCCCCTCCTTCTTTTCCTCCTCTCTCCCTCCTTTTCTTCCTCCTCTCTCCCCCTCCTCTCTTCCTCCTCTCTCTCTCCTTTCTCCCTCCTCTCTCCCCCTCCTTCTCTTCCTCCTCTCTCTCCCCTCCTTCTTTTCCTCCTCTCTCCCCCTCCTTCTCTTCCTCCTCTCTCCCTCCCTCCTTTCTCTCCCTCCCTCTTCTCTCTCCCTCCCTCCTTCTCTTCCTCCTCTCTCCCTCCTTCCCTCCCTCCCTCCTCTCTCCCCTCCTTCTTTCCCTCCCTCCCTCCCTCCCTCCTCTCTCTCTCTCTCTCTCTCTCTCTCTCTCTCCCTCCCTCCTCTCTCTCCCCCCTCCTTCTCTTCCTCCTCCCTCCCTCCCTCCTTCCACCAATGTTCATGGCTATCAGTCTTTCTCCCCAAGTCACCTCACGTCTCCGTACACCACCCAGTGTAATTAAAATGAAGAGTTTCTAGTGGAATAAACAGTGTTCATGAGGACGGGGTAAATACATCCCACTGAGGCATGAAATTAATTAGACAACAGCATACAGGAACAGAACAGAACAGAACAGGAGCACAACAGAGCAGAGCGGAACAGAGCAGAGAATAGAATAGAACAGAGAACAGAACAGAGAACAGCACAGAGAACAGAACAGAGAACAGCACAGAGAACAGAACAGAGAACAGAACAGAGAACAGCACAGAGAACAGAACAGAGAACAGCACAGAGAACAGCACAGAGAACAGAACAGAGAACAGCACAGAGAACAGAACAGAGAACAGCACAGAGAACAGAACAGAGAACAGCACAGAGAACAGCACAGAGAACAGAACAGAGAACAGCACAGAGAACAGCACAGAGAACAGAACAGAGAACAGAACAGAGAACAGCACAGAGAACAGAACAGAGAACAGCACAGAGAACAGCACAGAGAACAGAACAGAACAGAGAACAGCACAGAGAACAGAACAGAGAACAGCACAGAGAACAGAACAGAGAACAGCACAGAGAACAGCACAGAGAACAGAACAGAGAACAGCACAGAGAACAGCACAGAGAACAGAACAGAGAACAGACAGAGAACAGAACAGAACAGAGAACAGCACAGAGAACAGAACAGAGAACAGCACAGAGAACAGAACAGAACAGAGAACAGAGCAGAGAACAGAACAGAGAACAGCACAGAGAACAGAACAGAACAGAGAACAGCACAGAGAAGAGAGCAGAGAACAGAACAGAGAACAGAGCAGAGAACAGAGCAGAGAACAGAACAGAGAACAGAGCAGAGAACAGACAGAGAACAGAACAGAGAACAGCACAGAGAACAGAACAGAGAACAGAGCAGAGAAGAGAGCAGAGAACAGAACAGAGAACAGAGCAGAGCAGAGAACAGGGAAAGGAGAACAACAGAGAACAGAACAGAGAAGAGAGCAGAGAACAGAACAGAGAACAGAACAAAGCAGAACAGAGCAGAGAACAGAAAAGAGAACAGAACAGAGAACAGAGAACAGAACAGAGAACAGAACAGAGAACAGAGAACAGAACAGCGAAAGGGAACAGAGAACCTGGTCCGAGGCGCCGTCAAACCGTCATCACAGTTGGGTGAAATCCATCATGTAAATGATATCTAAGTTACACAACGTTAAGGCTGGAGATCGATATTCCTCATGGCGGCTCGGCTGTGCATTGATCTGCTACTTCAGAAGACATGAAGCCATGGGTTGTGGGTTGTCATCCAACACATTCTGCTGAGTCACATAGGGAACCTATCCCTGGCTGACCTGGGATCAGTCTATAATCTAGTGGTCAGGTCAGAGAGACACTGTGTCATCCAACACATTCTGCTGAGTCACATAGGGAACCTATCCCTGGCTGACCTGGGATCAGTCTATAATCTAGTGGTCAGGTCAGAGAGACACTGTGTCATCCAACACATTCTGCTGAGTCACATAGGGAACCTATCCCTGGCTGACCTGGGATCAGTCTATAATCTAGTGGTCAGGTCAGAGAGACACTGTGTCATCCAACACATTCTGCTGAGTCACATAGGGAACGTATTTAGGGCTGACCTGGGATCAGGACATAATATAGTCGAGTGAGACACTATAACATTCTGCTAGGTCATATAGGGAACGTATTTAGGGCTGACCTGGGATCAGGACATAATATAGTCGAGTGAGACACTATAACATTCTGCTAGGTCACATAGGGATTCCATCCAGGACTGCATCAATTTAATTAAATATCTCTATGTGTTGCCAACTGTAAAATAATTCAACGTAGGGATTGAACTTGATCATAATAAACACATTTTAGGGGCCAAAACGTCCGTCACATTTTATGCGGGTTTGGCCGTTCTGCTGATTGTAATTTCCATAGGCTTTCTAGGTCAGACCAGGGTTTATTGGCATCGCTACTTCACGCTCCAGACTGGACACTGGGGACCTAGTGACGCTCCAGACCGGACACTGGGGGCCTGGTGACTTCACGCTCCAGACCGGACACTGGGGGCCTGGTGACTTCACGCTCCAGACCCGGACACTGGG
>NW_024608808.1:57500-67500 GCF_018296145.1 Oncorhynchus tshawytscha | reverse complement strand
AGGAGCTGCCTCCACTATTCCAGCATCACTTCAACAACAGGAGCTGCCTCCACTATTCCAGCATCACTTCAACAAGAGCTGCCTCCACTATTCCAGCATCACTTCAACAAGAGCTGCCTCCACTATTCCAGCATAATTTCAACAAGAGCTGCCTCCACTATTCCAGCATCACTTCAACAAGAGCTGCCTCCACTATTCCAGCATCATTTCAACAAGAGCTGCCTCCACTATTCCAGCATCATTTCAACAAGAGCTGCCTCCACTATTCCAGCATCATTCCAACAACAGGAGCTGCCTCCACTATTCCAGCATCACTTCAACAACAGGAGCTGCGTCCATTATTCCAGCATCATTTCAACAACAAGAGCTGCCTCCACTATTCCAGCATCACTTCAACAACAGGAGCTGCCTCCACTATTCCAGCATCACTTCAACAACAGGTGCTGCGTCCATTATTCCAGCATCATTTCAACAACAAGAGCTGCCTCCACTATTCCAGCACCATTTCAACAACAGGAGCTGCCTCCACTATTCCAGCATCATTTCAACAGGAGCTGCCTCCACTATTCCAGCATCATTTCTACAGGAGCTGCCTCCACTATTCCATCATCATTTCAACAGGAGCTGCCTCCACTATTCCAGCACCATTTCAACAACAGGAGCTGCCTCCACTATTCCAGCATCATTTCAACAGGAGCTGCCTCCTATTCCAGCACCATGTCAACAACAGGAGCTGCCTCCACTATTCCAGCATCATTTCAACAACAGGAGCTGCCTCCACTATTCCAGCACCATGTCAACAACAGGAGCTGCCTCCACTATTCCAGCATCATTTCAACAGGAGCTGCCTCCACTATTCCAGCATCATTTCTACAGGAGCTGCCTCCACTATTCCAGCATCACTTCAACAACAGGAGCTGCCTCCACTATTCCAGCATCATTTCAACAGGAGCTGCCTCCACTATTCCAGCATCATTTCAACAGGAGCTGCCTCCACTATTCCAGCATCATTTCAACAGGAGCTGCCTCCACCCCTCCAGCATCACTTCAACATAAACATGATGATGGCTGTCTATGGTTTTTATTTCTGTGTGTGTGTGTGTGTGTGTGTGTGTGTGTGTGTGTGTGTGTAATGCGTGTGTGGGCACGTAGAAAAAATGTTGACTCCCTACTCGTAGAGAAACACCACTGCCATCGTCCTCTCGTTCATGTTGCTGAAACAGTCTACAGTACAGGGTCTATGACTCTGTACTTCAGTACATACAGTGCCCTACATTTAACCAGGGCCCTATTCCCTTTATAGTGCCCTACATTTAACCAGGGCCCTATTCCCTTTATAGTGCCCTACATTTAACCAGGGCCCTATTCCCTTTATAGTGCCCTACATTTAACCAGGGCCCTATTCCATTTATAGTGCCCTACATTTAACCAGGGCCCTATTCCATTTATAGTGCCCTACATTTAACCAGGGCCCTATTCCCTTTATAGTGCCCTACATTTAACCAGGGCCCTATTCCATTTATAGTGCCCTACATTTAACCAGGGCCCTATTCCATTTATAATGCCCTACATTTAACCAGGGCCCTATTCCATTTATAGTGCCCTACATTTAACCAGGGCCCTATTCCATTTATAGTGCCCTACATTAACCAGGGCCCTATTCCATTTATTGTGCCCTACATTTAACCAGGGCCCTATTCCATTTGTAGTGCCCTACATTTAACCAGGGCCCTATTCCATTTATAGTGCCCTATATTTAACCAGGGCCCTATTCCATTTATAGTGCCCTACAATTAACCAGGGCCCTATTCCATTTATTGTGCCCTACATTTAACCAGGGCCCTATTCCATTTATTGTGCCCTACATTTAACCAGGGCCCTATTCCATTTATTGTGCCCTACATTTAACCAGGGCCCTATTCCATTTAGAGTGCCCTACATTTAACCAGGGCCCATAAGGTTCCATTTGGACTGTGTAGAAGCAGCCTTAACCAGGGCCCTATGCCCTGTGCAGAACAGTGTCGTCTCCACAGAACAACTTAACATGAATAAATCAATAAGGTAAATCTTTCTCCTAACTTTTGGTAAGTTTGATATTTAGAACACAACGAATAAAATACATTTACCCCAAAAAAACAACTCTGTAAAACTATGTAAAAACATTTCATCTATATTTTGTTTCCCGGGAAAGAGGACACTCAACAATAAACTTTCAGGTTGTTCAGATTATCAGAACATTATTGTGTCTTTTTTAACCGTACTCCCCCCATCTTTTTGTTGAGTTTTTCTTTGTCGTCGGGTTCTGAATATCTAAACTAGTGTAAGTTACGACTATCTCTGATTGGCGTTCTCAACATCCTCTCTGGGCTCCTCTCCTGTCTGGGTTCTCAACATCCTCTCTGGGCTCCTCTCCTGTCTGGGTTCTCAACATCCTCTCTGGGCTCCTCTCCTGTCTGGGTTCTCAACATCCTCTCTGGGCTCCTCTCCTGTCTGGGTTCTCAACATCCTCTCCTGTCTACCTGGTGACATTTGGGGATAAACGCTCAACAAACAAAGAGAGAGGAGCTGCAGAGTGGTGGAGAGGATTTGGAAACAGGTGGAGGGGGGGAGGTGAGTTCCCAATGAAAGACACAGAGGGAAATGTGAGTTCCTAAATGTAAGATATAGAGGGAAATGTGAGTTTGATGTGACTAGTACAATCTAACGCACCACAAGCCTACACTCACCACTTCCATCTGAAGAGGTGAGTCCCCTGTTCCCTGATCATTGGTAAAACCATAGCTGCCCCCCCACCCCTGTTATCTGTTATCATAAATATAAAACACATTCGGAAAAAACTAAACAAGCAGAAACCTTTGATTGAACTGTTGATTGCAACTTAAAAGGCAAATTAGGAATTTCAAAAGGCTTCTATTTACAAACCCTCATAAATAATGCATGTCAGCTAGATACAGTATAGTTGTTGTGTTGTTGTGTTGTGAACAGGAAACAGTCAGAGTCTTCCAGCCACCTTCTGGCATCTTAAAGGAGGAAGAGGTCTGATGGTATGACAGATGTTAAACATTACCAAGGACCACTCCTTCCAAACTTACTTTTATTTTCTTCTGCTGTACATAAGGAGAAATAAACAACGGCTTTGGGCAAGATGAACCAGGAGAGTATGTTTCATGGTTGGCCAATCAATGCCAATGGTAGCTCCCTTCTATAAACTACCACTCACCCAACTAAACACACATCTTCTCAAACCTTGTTAAAAGCCTAAACCAATAAAAATACTGTTTCCTGAATTTGGACTGAAGTTCAATCCCTCCTGTTAATCTACAGTTTTGACAAGCAGCAGACATTGGGAGAAAGAGGTTGGCAATAAATCCAGTCGGGAATGTTTACTGTTTCCTGTGGAATGTCTCGGAACACACAGAACCCTCGGAACACACAGAACCCTCGGAACACGCAGAACCCTCGGAACACACAGAACCTTCGGAACACAGAACCCTCGGAACACACAGAACCTTCGGAACACACAGAACCCTCGGAACACACAGAACCCTCGGAACACACAGAACCCTTGGAACACACAGAACCCTCGGAACACACAGAACCCTCGGAACACACAGAACCCTCGGAACACACAGAACCCTCGGAACACACAGAACCCTCGGAACACACAGAACCCTCGGAACACACAGAACCCGCTGAACACACCGTACCACTACTGGCTCAGGACCAAAACAGCTTCGACAACAATCAGGGAACAGAAAACAGAGAAGGGGGGAAGGAGAGAAGACTTACAGCAGGAAACAAGTGAAAGAATGTTTTTGTTTTTGTTTTGTGGGAGGCTGGGATTTCAAAGTGGAGCCTTTTTGAGACCTAGTTGTGGTTTTACACTCTTATATAGAAAGATAGACACAGGCCCTCTGATTTGACAAACTGAACTCTATCGGAGAAGTAGTTGGTAAACCAGGCGAGGCAATCATTTGAGAAACCAAGGCTGTTGAGTCTGCCAATAAGAATGTGGTGATAGACAGAGTCGAAAGCCTTGGCCAGGTCGATGAATACTGCTGCACAGTAATGTTTCTTATCGATGGCGGTTATGATATCATTTAGGACCTTGAGTGTGGCTGAGGTGCACCCATGACCAGCTCTGAAACCAGATTACATAGTGGAGAAGATACGGGGAGATAATGGTCGGTAATCTGTTTGTTAACTTGGCTTTCCAAGACCTTAGAAAGGCAGGGTAGGATAGACATAAGTATGTAGCAGTTTGGGTCTACAGTGGCTCCCCCTTTAAAGAGGGGGATGACCGCTGCAGCTTTCCAATCTTTGGGGATCTCAGACGATACGAAAGAGAGGTTGAACAGGCTAGTGATAGGGGTTGCAACAATTTAGGCAGATCATTTTAGAAAGAGAGGGTCCAGATTGTCTAGCCCAGCTGATTTGTAGGGGTCCATATTTTGCAGCTCTTTCAGAACATCAGCTATCTGGATTTGGGTGAAGGAGAAATGGGGAGGCTTGGGCAAGTTGCTGTGGGGAGTGCAGGGCTGTTGACCGGGGTAGGAGTAGCCAGGTGGAAAGCATGGCTAACCGAAGAAAAATGCTTATTGAAATTCTCAATTATAGTGGATTTACCGGTGGCGACAGTGTTTCCTAGCCTCAGTGCAGTGGGCAGCTGGGAGGAGGTGCTCTTATTCTCCATTCTACAGGATGCAAATTTCTTCTTGAAAAAGCTAGACTTAGCTTTCCTAACTGCCTGTGTATATTGGTTCCTAACATCCCTGAAAAGATGCATATCATGGGGGCTGTTCGATGCTAATGCAGAACACCACAGGATGTTTTTGTGCTGGTCAAGGGCAGTCAGGTCTGGAGAGAACCAAGGGCTATATCTGTTCCTGGTTCTACATTTCTTGAATGGGGCATGCTTATTTAAGATGGTGAGGACAGCACTTTTAAAGAAAGACCAGGCATCCTCTACTGACAGGATGAGGTCAATATCCTTCCAGGATACCCGGGCCAGGTCGATTAGAAAGGCCTGCTCGCTGAAGTGTTTTAGGGAGCGTTTGACAGTGATGAGGGGAGGTCGTTTGACCGCAGACACATTACGGGTGCAGGCAATGAGGCAGTGATCGCTGAGATCCTGGTTAAAAACAGCATAGGTATATTTGGAGGGCAAGTTGCTTAGGAAGATATCTATGAGGGTGCCTGTGTTTACAGATTTGGGATTGTACCTGGTGGGTTCATTGATAATTTATGTGAGATTGAGGGCATCAAGCTTAGATTGTAGGATGGCTGGGGTGTTAAGCATAACCCAGTTTAGGTCACCTAATAGAACAAACTCTGAAGATAAATGGGGGGCAATTAATTCACATACGGTATCCAGGGCTGAGGGGGGTCTGTAACAAGCGGCAACAGTGAGAGACTTATTTCTGGAAAGGTGGATATTTAAAAGTAGTAGTTCAAACTGTTTTGGTAAAGACCTAGATAGTATAACAGAACTCTGCAGGCTCTCTATGCAGTAAATTGCAACTCCGCCCCCTTTGGCAGTTCTATCTTGTCGGAAAATGTTATAGTTAGGGATGGAAATTTCAGGGGTTTTGGTGGCCTTCCTGAGCCAGGATTCAGACACAGCTAGGACATCTGGGTTGGCAGAGTGTGCTAAAAAGCAGTGAATAAAACAAACTTAGGAAGGAGGCTTCTAATGTTAACATGCATGAAACCAAGGCTATTACGGTTACAGAAGTCATCAAAAGAGAGCGCCTGGGGAATAGGAGTGGAGCTAGGCACTGCAGGGCCTGGATTCACCTCTACATCACCAGAGGAACAGAGGAGGAGAAGGACAAGGGTACGGCTAAAAGCTATGAGAATTGGTCGCCTAGTACGTTCAGAACAGAGAGTAAAAGGAACAGATTTCTGGGCGCTGTAGAATAGATTCAAGGCATAATGTCCAGACAAAGGTACGGTAGGATGTGAATACAGTGGGGGTAAACCTGTGCATAGATGAAAGAGATATTGTCTCTAGGAATATCATTTAAACCAGGTGATGTCACCGAAATGTTTCAAGGGTCTGCATCAGTGGCTTCTTGTGTGGAAGCCAGGAGATGCTAAATGTGTTGGTTAATTACAGTGAGACCGGCAGTTATTTGATTGACAATCCCGGCTGACCAGATTACGTGACTACCCAGTTACAACCCAATATACTGACCCAGGTACAACCCAATATACTGAAGACAGACCCACCCAGGTACAACCCATTATACTGACCCAGGTACAACCCATTATACTGACCCAGGTACAACCCAATATACTGAAGACAGACCCACCCAGGTACAACCCATTATACTGACCCAGGTGCAACCCATTATACTGAAAACAGACCCTCCCAGGTACAACCCATTATACTGACCCAGGTTCAACCCAATATACTGAGCCAGGTACAACCCAATATACTGAAGACAGACCCACCCAGGTACAACCCATTATACTGAAGACAGACCCACCCAGGTACAACCCATTATACTGAAGACAGACCCACCCAGGTACAACCCAATATACTGACCCAGGTACAACCCATTATACTGACCCAGGTACAACCCATTATATTGACCCAGGTACAACCCAAAATACTGAAGACAGACCCCCGCAGGTATAACCCATTATACTGACCCAGGTGCAACCCATTATACTGACCCAGGTACAACCCATTAAACTGAAGACAGACCCACCCAGGTATAACCCATAATAGTGAAGACAGACCCACCCAGGTACAACCCATTATACTGAAGACAGACCCACCTAGGTACAACCGATTATACCGACCGGGTACAACCCAATATACTGAAGACAGACCCACCCAGGTACAACCCATTATACTGAAGACAGACCCACCCACGTACCACCAAATATACTGACCCAGGTACCACCCATTATACTGACCCAGGTACCACCCAATATACTGACCCGGGTACAACCCATTATACTGACCCAGGTACAGCCCATTATACTGACCCAGGTACAACCCAATATACTGACCCAGGTACCACCCATTATACTGACCCAGGTACAACCCAATATACTGACCCGGGTACAACCCATTATACTGGCCCAGGTACCACCCATTATACTGACCCAGGTACAACCCATTATACTGACCCAGGTACAACCCATTATACTGACCCAGGTACCACCCAATATACTGACCCGGGTACCACCCAATATACTGACCCGGGTACCACCAGGATTCCCAGCAGAGTTGGGTTCAATTCCAGTCTATTCTGGAAGGACACCAACATTCCACTTCCAATTATCTTCAATGCTTTTAAATTGGGACATTATGGAATTTGAATTAGTTTGACTTTCTTTAATAGACCGGAATTGAAATAATTGACCTGAACCCTAATTCCCAGTCTACTGGGGCCCAAGAAAGAGTTTCCTGTGTGGGTTCTGCCTCATTCCCATTACCTTCATCTGACATGATTACAGGCAGAATAAATTCCTTCCTGAGTTTATTAAAGGAGCATTCTGTAGTTGCTATATCCATTTTTCAACTCGTAAATTATTCATATGTACCCATTGATTCTTGAAGAATATAACTTCTAAATGCCTCTTGAGCGTAATTCAACTGTCGCACTCCCATCAGAACCCAAAATATACCTCGTTTTTTTTTTACTCCTATGTTTGCAAATAATAATAACCAAACATTGTATAGCCTCAACATGGTTAAAACTATACATTTGATATCATTGATGGTCAGTCCTCGTATCTATAATCATGTCTATGCATTTAAGAGTAGTTCTATTTGTCCAGCTCCTTCCGTTTAACTTGTTAGGGAAACAGGGGAGACATTTGGTTATTGTTTCAAGCAAGGATTATAGCTTTAAAGCTGTACATGTTGATATCATAAACACCTCCATAATATTCCAGTATGGTCTGGGGGTGGACATAAATCACAACAACACATCCATTCTATTCCAGTATGGTCTGGGGGGCATAAATCACAACAACACATCCATTCTATTCCAGAATGCTCTGGGGGTGGACATAAATCACAACAACACATCCATTTTATTCCAGTATGCTCTGGGGGGACATAAATCACAACAACACATCCATTCTATTCCAGTATGGTCTGGGGGAGGGGGGCATAAATCACAACAACACATCCATTCTATTCCAGTATGGGGGGCATAAATCACAACAACACATCCATTCTATTCCAGTATGGGGGGCATAAATCACAACAACACATCCATTCTATTCCAGTATGGTCTGGGGGGGGGCATAAATCACAACAACACTTCCATTCTATTCCAGTATGCTCTGGGGGAGGGGGGCATAAATCACATAAACACATCCATTCTATTCCAGTATGGTCTGGGGGAGGGGGGCATAAATCACAACAACACATCCATTCTATTCCAGTATGGGGGGCATAAATCACAACAACACATCCATTCTATTCCAGTATGGGGGCATAAATCACAACAACACCTCCATTCTATTCCAGTATGGGCTGGGGGAGGGGGGCATAAATCACAACAACACCTCCATTCTATTCCAGTATGGTCTGGGGGAGGGGGGGCATAAATCACAACAACACATCCATTCTATTCCAGTATGGTCTGGGGGAGGGGGGCATAAATCACAACAACACCTCCAATCTATTCCAGTATGGTCTGGGGGAGGGGGGCATAAGTCACAACAACACCTCCATTCTATTCCAGTATGGTCTGGGGGAGGGGGGGGCATAAATCACAACAACACATCCATTCTATTCCAGTATGGTCTGGGGCAGGGGGACATAAATCACAACAACATCTCCATTCTATTCCAGTATGCTATGGGGGGCATAAATCACAACAACACCTCCATTCTATTCCAGTATGCTCTGGGGGGACATAAATCACAGCAACACCTCCATTCTATTCCAGTATGCTCTGGGGGGGGTGGCATAAATCACAACAACACATCCATTCTATTCCAGTATGGTCTGGGGGAGGGGGGGCATAAATCACAACAACACCTCCATTCTATTCCAGTATGCTCTGGGGGGGACATAAATCACAGCAACACCTCCATTCTATTCCAGTATGCTCTGGGGGGGGTGGCATAAATCACAACAACACATCCATTCTATTCCAGTATGGTCTGGGGGGGGGGGCATAAATCACAACAACACATCCATTCTATTCCAGTATGGTCTGGGGGAGGGGGGCATAAATCACAACAACACCTCCATTCTATTACAGTATGGGGGGCATAAATCACAACAACACATCCATTCTATTCCAGTATGGGGGGCATAAATCACAACAACACATCCATTCTATTCCAGTATGGGGGGCATAAATCACAACAACACATCCATTCTATTCCAGTATGGGGGGCATAAATCACAACAACACATCCATTCTATTCCAGTATGGTCTGGGGGCGGGCATAAATCACAACAACACATCCATTCTATTCCAGTATGCTCTGGGGGAGGGGGGCATAAATCACAACAACACCTCCATTCTATTCCAGTATGGTCTGGGGGAGGGGGGCATAAATCACAACAACACCTCCATTCTATTCCAGAATGCTCTGGAGGGGGGGGGCATAAATCACAAAAACACCTCCATTCTATTCCAGAATGCTCTGGAGGTAGATTGTAGCAAAGGAAATGTAATCCCAACTGCATCTGCCTGGCCAAGTCATGATGAATGGGAGGTAGAGAGACAGAGAAGTTATAACTGGGCCAAGACATCTTCCTGGTGTATAAAATACACACTATACTGATCTGCCTGGCCATGTCATGATGAATGGGAGGTAGAGAGACAGAGAAGTTATAACTGGGCCAAGACATCTTCCTGGTGTATAAAATACACACTATACTGATCTGCCTGGCCATGTCATGATGAATGGGAGGTAGAGAGACAGAGAAGTTATAACTGGGCCAAGACATCTTCCTGGTGTATAAAATACACACGATACTGCTTCGCCAAGATCCACACACAGACACACAGAC
>NW_024608808.1:0-52500 GCF_018296145.1 Oncorhynchus tshawytscha | reverse complement strand
TACAGTAGGGGGAGTGCTGCTCAGTGTGAGGTAATACAGTAGGGGAGTGCTGCTCAGCGTGAGGTAATACAGTTGGGGGAGTGCTGCTCAGAGTGAGGTAATACAGTAGGGGAGTGCTGCTCAGCGTGAGGTAATACAGTAGGGGAGTGTGAGGTAATACAGTAGGGGGAGTGCTGCTCAGTGTGAGGTAATACAGTAGGGGAGTGCTGCTCAGTGTGAGGTAATACAGTAGGGGAGTGCTGCTCAGTGTGAGGTAATACAGTAGGGGGAGTGCTGTTCAGTGTGAGGTAATACAGTAGGGGAGTGCTGCTCAGTGTGAGGTAATACAGTAGGGGAGTGCTGCTCAGTGTGAGGTAATACAGTAGGGGGAGTGCTGCTCAGTGTGAGGTAATACAGTAGGGGGAGTGCTGCTCAGCGTGAGGTAATACAGTAGGGGAGTGCTGCTCAGTGTGAGGTAATACAGTAGGGGAGTGTTGCTCAGCGTGAGGTAATACAGTAGGGGAGTGCTGCTCAGTGTGAGGTAATACAGTAGGGGAGTGCTGCTCAGCGTGAGGTAATACTGTAGGGGAGTGCTGCTCAGTGTGAGGTAATACAGTAGGGGAGTGCTGCTCAGTGTGAGGTAATACAGTTGGGGAGTGCTGAGGTAATACAGTAGGGGGAGTGCTGCTCAGTGTGAGGTAATACAGTAGGGGAGTGTTGCTCAGCGTGAGGTAATACTGTAGGGGAGTGCTGCTCAGTGTGAGGTAATACAGTAGGGGAGTGCTGCTCAGTGTGAGGTAATACAGTTGGGGAGTGCTGCTCAGCGTGAGGTAATACAGTAGGGGAGTGCTGCTCAGGGTGAGGTAATACAGTAGGGAGTACTGCTCAGCGTGAGGTAATACAGTAGGGGAGTGCTGCTCAGCGTGAGGTAATATAGTAGGGGAGTGCTGCTCAGCGTGAGGTAATATAGTAGAGGGAGTGCTGCTCAGCGTGAGGTAATACAGTAGAGGGAGTGCTGAGGTAATACAGTAGGGGAGTGCTGCTCAGTGTGAGGTAATACAGTAGGGGAGTGCTGCTCAGCGTGAGGTAATACAGTTGGGGGAGTGCTGCTCAGAGTGAGGTAATACAGTAGGGGGAGTGCTGCTCAGCGTGAGGTAATACAGTAGGGGAGTGCTGCTCAGCGTGAGGTAATACAGTAGGGGAGTGTGAGGTAATACAGTAGGGGAGTGCTGCTCAGCGTGAGGTAATATAGTAGGGGAGTGCTGCTCAGGGTGAGGTAATACAGTAGGGGAGTGCTGCTCAGCGTGAGGTAATACAGTAGGGGAGTGCTGAGGTAATACTGTAGGGGAGTGCTGCTCAGCGTGAGGTAATACAGTAGGGGAGTGCTGCTCAGCGTGAGGTAATACAGTAGGGGAGTGCTGCTCAGCGGAACGTAATACAGTAGGGAACAGTGCTGCTCAGCGTGAGGTAATACAGTCGGGAACAGTGCTGCTCTGCGTGAGGTAATACAGTAGGGGGAGTGCTGCTCAGCATGAGGTAATACAGTAGGGGAGTGTGAGGTAATACAGTAGGGGAGTGTGAGGTAATACAGTAGGGGAGTGTGAGGTAATACAGTAGGGGAGTGCTGCTCAGCGTGAGGTAATACAGTCGGGAACAGTGCTGCTCTGCGTGAGGTAATACAGTAGGGGAGTGCTGCTCAGCATGAGGTAATACAGTAGGGGAGTGTGAGGTAATACAGTAGGGGGAGTGTGAGGTAATACAGTAGGGGAGTGTGAGGTAATACAGTAGGGGAGTGCTGCTCAGCGTGAGGTAATACAGTAAGGGGAGTGCTGCTCAGCGTGAGGTAATACAGTAAGGGGAGTGCTGCTCAGCGTGAGGTAATACAGTAGGGGGAGTGCTGCTCAGCGTGAGGTAATACAGTAGGGGGAGTGCTGCTCAGCGTGAGGTAATACAGTAAGGGTAGTGCTGCTCAGCGTGAGGTAATACAGTAGGGGAGTGCTGAGGTAATACAGTAGGGGAGTGCTGAGGTAATACAGTAGGGGAGTGCTGCTCAGCGTGAGGTAATACAGTAGGGAGTGCTGCTCAGCGTGAGGTAATACAGTAGGGGGAGTGCTGCTCAGTGTGAGGTAATACAGTAGGGGAGTGCTGAGGTAATACAGTAGGGGAGTGCTGCTCAGCGTGAGGTAATACAGTAGGGAGTGCTGCTCAGCGTGAGGTAATACAGTAGGGGAGTGCTGCTCAGCGTGAGGTAATACAGTAGGGGAGTGCTGCTCAGCGTGAGGTAATACAGTAGAGGGAGTGCTGAGGTAATACAGTAGGGGAGTGCTGCTGAATGTGAGGTAATACAGTAGGGGAGTGCTGCTCAGCGTGAGGTAATACAGTAGGGGAGTGCTGCTCAGCGTGAGGTAATACAGTAGGGGAGTGCTGCTCAGCGTGAGGTAATACAGTAGGGGAGTGCTGCTCAGTTTGAGGTAATACAGTAGGGGAGTGTTGCTCAGCGTGAGGTAATACAGTAGGGGAGTGCTGCTCAGTGTGAGGTAATACAGTAGGGGAGTGTTGCTCAGCGTGAGGTAATACAGTAGGGGGTGTGCTGCTCAGTGTGAGGTAATACAGTAAGGGGAGTGCTGCTCAGCGTGAGGTAATACAGTAAGGGAGTGCTGCTCAGCGTGAGGTAATACAGTAGGGGAGTGCTGCTCAGCGTGAGGTAATACAGTAGGGGAGTGCTGCTCAGCGTGAGGTAATACAGTAAGGGGAGTGCTGCTCAGCGTGAGGTAATACAGTAGGGAGTGCTGCTCAGCGTGAGGTAATACAGTAGGGGGAGTGCTGCTCAGTGTGAGGTAATACAGTAGGGGAGTGCTGAGGTAATACAGTAGGGGAGTGCTGCTCAGCGTGAGGTAATACAGTAGGGGAGTGCTGCTCAGCGTGAGGTAATACAGTAGGGGAGTGCTGCTCAGCGTGAGGTAATACAGTAGGGGGAGTGCTGCTCAGCGTGAGGTAATACAGTAGAGGGAGTGCTGAGGTAATACAGTAGGGGAGTGTTGCTCAGCGTGAGGTAATACAGTAGGGGAGTGTTGCTCAGTGTGAGGTAATACAGTAGGGGAGTGCTGCTCAGTGTGAGGTAATACAGTAGGGGAGTGTTGCTCAGCGTGAGGTAATACAGTAGGGGGAGTGCTGCTCAGTGTGAGGTAATACAGTAGGGGAGTGTTGCTCAGCGTGAGGTAATACAGTAGGGGAGTGCTGCTCAGTGTGAGGTAATACAGTAGGGGAGTGCTGAGGTAATACAGTAGGGGAGTGCTGCTCAGCTTGAGGTAATACAGTCGGGGGAGTGGGAGGTAATACAGTAGGGGAGTGCTGCTCAGTGGGAGGTAATACAGTAGGGGAGTGCTGCTCAGTGTGAGGTAATACAGTAGGGGAGTGCTGCTCAGCGTGAGGTAATACAGTAGGGGAGTGCTGCTCAGCGTGAGGTAATACAGTAGGGGGAGTGCTGCTCAGTGTGAGGTAATACAGTAGGGGAGTGCTGCTCAGTGTGAGGTACTACAGTAGGGGGAGTGCTGCTCAGTGTGAGGTAATACAATAGGGGAGTGCTGTTCAGTGTGAGGTAACACAGTAGGGGAGTGCTGCTCAGTGTGAGGTAATACAGTAGGGGAGTGCTGCTCAGCGTGAGGTAATACAGTAGGGGAGTGCTGCTCAGTGTGAGGTAATACAGTAGGGGAGTGTGAGGTAATACAGTAGGGGAGTGCTGCTCAGTGTGAGGTAATACAGTAGGGGAGTGCTGCTCAGTGTGAGGTAATACAGTAGGGGAGTGCTGTTCAGTGTGAGGTAATACAGTAGGGGGAGTGCTGCTCAAATTGAACGTTTTATGTGTTCTCCACACTCTCATCGTCACAAGAACGTCCTCGGGGGAATGAACTCTGAGCATGAGAGAGTGTGAAGTACACAGATTGAGAAACAGCCACACACCCGCAGCTCATAATTAATATACGAGCAATGACTCATATCTTGGCGGCGAAGTGGAGGGTGGAGGGGAAAGTCACAGGCCTTACTCAGCAGGTCCATCTGAAAGGTTCAGAATGAGGTCTGTTCACCTTTCTGGGCTCTTTTCCCCTCCAAGTACAGCCTTTGCACAGCTGACTGTTAGTTTTATGTTATATTATTATATTATCTTGTTAATTATCCTGTGTTTGTGTTTGTGTTTCTCTATAAAATATCTAGGGAGAATGTTGACGTACTACATAATTTAATTTGTAAGGATGATGTGGTGTAAGGAAACTCCTATAACACTTTGTCACGTTGTTATATGACCACAAAACAAACATTACAGATGAGTCAGATGAGTGTGTGTGGTCGCCGTGGTAACTTCATCACCGCATCTGTATTACAGATAAGTCAGATGAGTGTGTGTGGTCGCCGTGGTAACTTCATCGCCGCATCTATATTACAGATGAGTCAGATGAGTGTGTGTTGTCGCCGTGGAAACTTCATCACCGCATCCACAAGACCAACGGGCAGCGGCTACCGTGGCGACAGAAAGTTACCAGAGTGGAGGGTCCTTTACAGTCTACATCAACCCATCAGGGTGGAGGGTCCTTTACAGTCTACATCAATCCATCAGGGTGGAGGGTCCTTTACAGTCTACATCAATCCATCAGGGTGGAGGGTCCTTTACAGTCTACATCAATCCATCAGGGTGGAGGGTCCTTTACAGTCTACATCAATCCATCAGGGTGGAGGGTCCTTTACAGTCTACATCAATCCATCAGGGTGGAGGGTCCTTTACAGTCTACATCAACCCATCAGGGTGGAGTGGAGGGTCCTTTACAGTCTACATCAATCCATCAGGGTGGAGGGTCCTTTACAGTCTACATCAATCCATCAGGGTGGAGGGTCCTTTACAGTCTACATCAATCCATCAGGGTGGAGGGGAGGGTCCTTTACAGTCTACATCAATCCATCAGGGTGGAGGGTCCTTTACATCTACATCAATCCATCAGAGTGGAGGGTCCTTTACAGTCTACATCAATCCATCAGAGTGGAGTGGAGGGTCCTTTACAGTCTACATCAATCCATCAGGGTGGAGTGGAGGGTCCTTTACAGTCTACATCAATCCATCAGGGTGGAGGGTCCTTTACAGTCTACATCAATCCATCAGGGTGGAGGGGAGGGTCCTTTACAGTCTACATCAACCCATCGGGGTGGAGGGTCCTTTACAGTCTACATCAATCCATCAGGGTGGAGGGTCCTTTACAGTCTACATCAATCCATCAGGGTGGAGGGTCTTTTACAGTCTACATCAACCCATCAGGGTGGAAGGTCCTTTACAGTCTACATCAATCCATCAGAGTGGAGTGGAGGGTCCTTTACAGTCTACATCAATCCATCAGAGTGGAGTGGAGGGTCCTTTACAGTCTACATCAATCCATCAGGGTGGAGGGTCCTTTACAGTCTACATCAATCCATCAGGGTGGAGGGTCCTTTACAGTCTACATCAATCCATCAGGGTGGAGGGTCCTTTACAGTCTAAATCAATCCATCAGGGTGGAGGGTCCTTTACAGTCTACATCAATCCATCAGGGTGGAGTGGAGGGTCCTTTACAGTCTACATCAATCCATCAGGGTGGAGGGTCCTTTACAGTCTACATCAATCCATCAGGGTGGAGTGGAGGGTCCTTTACAGTCTACATCAATCCATCAGGGTGGAGGGTCCTTTACAGTCTACATCAATCCATCAGAGTGGAGTGGAGGGTCCTTTACAGTCTACATCAACCCATCAGGGTGGAGTGGAGGGTCCTTTACAGTCTACATCAATCCATCAGGGTGGAGTGGAGGGTCCTTTACAGTCTACATCAATCCATCAGGGTGGAGGGTCCTTTACAGTCTACATCAATCCATCAGGGTGGAGGGTCCTTTACAGTCTACATAAATCCATCAGGGTGGAGTGGAGGGTCCTTTACAGTCTACATCAATCCATCAGGGTGGAGGGTCCTTTACAGTCTACATCAATCCATCAGGGTGGAGGGTCCTTTACAGTCTACATCAATCCATCAGGGTGGAGGGTCCTTTACAGTCTACATCAATCCATCAGGGTGGAGGGTCCTTTACAGTCTACATCAATCCATCAGGGTGGAGGGTCCTTTACAGTCTACATCAATCCATCAGAGTGGAGTGGAGGGTCCTTTACAGTCTACATCAACCCATCAGGGTGGAGGGTCCTTTACAGTCTACATCAATCCATCAGAGTGGAGGGTCCTTTACAGTCTACATCAATCCATCAGAGTGGAGTGGAGGGTCCTTTACAGTCTACATCAATCCATCAGGGTGGAGTGGAGGGTCCTTTACAGTCTACATCAATCCATCAGGGTGGAGGGTCCTTTACAGTCTACATCAATCCATCAGGGTGGAGTGGAGGGTCCTTTACAGTCTACATCAATCCATCAGGGTGGAGGGTCCTTTACAGTCTACATCAATCCATCAGGGTGGAGGGTCCTTTACAGTCTACATCAATCCATCAGGGTGGTCTCAGACTGAAGCATGTAGGGGAGGGTGGAGGGTGGAGGGTGGAGGGGAGGGTGGAGGGTGGAGGGGAGGGTGGAGGGCAGTCTCAGACTGAAGCATGTAGGGGAGGGTGGAGGGTGGAGGGTGGAGGGCAGTCTCAGACTGAAGCATGTAGGGGAGGGTGGAGGGGAGTGGAGGGTGGAGGGTAGGGTGGAGGGGAGGGTGGAGGGTGAAGGGGAGTGGAGGGTGGAGGGGAGTGGAGGTTGGAGGGGAGTGGAGGGTGGAGGGTGGAGGGTGGAGGGTGGAGGGTGGAGGGTGTAGGGGAGGGTGGAGGGTGGAGGGTGGAGGGTGGAGGGGAGGGTGGAGGGTGGAGGGTGTAGGGGAGGGTGGAGGGTGGAGGGTGGAGGGTGGAGGGTGGAGGGGAGGGTGGAGGGTGGAGGGTGGAGGGGGAGGGTGGAGGGTGGAGGGTGGAGGGTGGAGGGGAGGGTGGAGGGTGGAGGGGAGGGTGGAGGGGAGGGTGGAGGGGAGGGTGGAGGGTGGAGGGTGGAGGGGGAGGGTGGAGGGGAGGGTGGAGGGTGGAGGGTGGAGGGTAGGGTGGAGGGTGGAGGGTGGAGGAGAGAGAGGGTGGAGGGTGGAGGGGAGGGTGGAGGGTGGAGGGGAGGGTGGAGGGCAGTCTCAGACTGAAGCATGTAGCGAACATCGAGCAGTGGAAGAATTCAGTTGGAGTCGGCAGGCAATAATGGAGGCATCAAGAGAAGAAAATAAATATATAGGCCAGTTTGGGGAGCCTGGAGGATTTCGTTTTTGGCCGTGTGTTTGAAATGCCAGGGCCCGATTTCTGGTTAGGGACCCTATTCGCTATATAGTGCACTACTTCCTTCCGGATGCGCTCGGAACAGTCTGCTCTCACATGCTGTTATTATGGCTGGTGATTGGTTCCAACTCTACAGGGCCTCTGTCAGATGTCATCTCTAGACTGGGGTCCTATTCCACCTCCTATCGTTCATTACCTTGGCCTCGGTCCTATTCCACCTCCTATCGTTCATTACCTTGGCCTCGGTCCTATTCCACCTCCTATCGTTCATTACCTTGGCCTCGGTCCTATTCCACCTCCTATCGTTCATTACCTTGGCCTCGGTCCTATTCCACCTCCTATCGTTCATTACCTTGGCCTCGGTCATATTCCACCTCCTATCATTCATTACCTTGGCCTCGGTCCTATTCCACCTCCTATCGTTCATTACCTTGGCCTCGGTCCTATTCCACCTCCTATTGTTCGATACCTTGGCCTCGGTCCTATTCCACCTCCTATCGTTCATTACCTTGGCCTCGGTCCTTTTCCACCTCCTATCGTTCATTACCTTGGCCTCGGTCCAATTCCACCTCCTATCGTTCATTACCTTGGCCTCGGTCATATTCCACCTCCTATCGTTCATTACCTTGGCCTCGGTCCTATTCCACCTCCTATCGTTCATTACCTTGGCCTCGGTCCTATTCCACCTCCTATCGTTCATTACCTTGGCCTCGGTCCTATTCCACCTCCTATCGTTCATTACCTTGGCCTCGGTCCTATTCCACCTCCTATCGTTCATTACCTTGACCTCGGTCCTATTCCACCTCCTATCGTTCATTACCTTGGCCTCGGTCCTATTCCACCTCCTATCGTTCATTACCTTGGCCTCGGTCCTATTCCACCTCCTATCGTTCATTACCTTGGCCTCGGTCATATTCCACCTCCTATCGTTCATTACCTTGGCTCTGGTCCTATTCCACCTCCTACCGTTCATTACCTTGGCCTCGGTCCTATTCCACCTCCTACCGTTCATTACCTTGGCCTCGGTCCTATTCCACCTCCTATCGTTCATTACCTTGGCCTCGGTCCTATTCCACCTCCTATTGTTCATTACCTTGGCCTCGGTCCCCATTGGGGGTTCTGCTCAAAAGTAGTGCACTGTAAAGGGAATAGCGTACGATTTGGGAAACCAGCCTAGTCCCCTCGAGCCCTAGTTCCCTCGAGCCCTAGTCCCCTCGAGCCCTAGTTCCCTCGAGCCCTAGTTCCCTCGAGCCCTAGTTCCCTCGAGCCCTAGTTCCTCGAGCCCTAGTTCCCTCGAGCCCTCGTTCCCTCGAGCCCTAGTCCCCTCGAGCCCTAGTTCCCTCGAGCCCTAGTTCCCTCTGTCACACAGACAGGCTGCTATGGGTAAAGACGGCCAGCAGCTCTCTGCAGTACCGTGACAGTCTATGAAACATTTCTGTCTCTACAACAAAGGTTTTACCAGTCAGTGAGAAGGCCTATAGTGCTGAAGACAGGATGTTTACCTGGCAAATCACAGCTGTTCTTTTTCTAGTGATGTTATGTTTTGTTATTTGAGGGTATTTTTTATGGGGTCTGCCTGGGGTCTGTCTGGGGTTGTTTGGGGTCTGTCTGGGGTCTGCCTGGGGTCTGTCTGGGGTCTGCCTGGGGTCTGTCTGGGGTCTGCCTGGGGTCTGCCTGTGGTCTGCCTGTGGTCTGCCTGGGCTCTGCCTGGGGTCTGTCTGGGCTCTGCCTGGGCTCTGTCTGGGGTCTGTCTGGGGTCTGTCTGGGGTCTGTCTGGGGTCTGTCTGGGGTCTGCCTGGTCTGCCTGGGGTCTGCCTGGGGTCTGTCTGGGGTCTGCCGGGGCTCTGCCTGGGCTCTGTCTGGGGTCTGTCTGGGGTCTGTCTGGGGTCTGCCTGTGGTCTGCCTGTGGTCTGCCTGGGCTCTGTCTGGGCTCTGTCTAGGGTCTGCCTGTGGTCTGTCTGGGGTCTGTCTGGGGTCTGCCTGTGGTCTACCTGTGGTCTGTCTGGGGTCTGCCTGGGGTCTGCCTGGGGTCTGTTTGGGGTCTGCCTGTGGTCTGCCTGGGCTCTGCCTGGGGACTGTCTGGGCTCTGTCTGGGGTCTGTCTGGGCTCTGCCTGGGCTCTGTCTGGGCTCTCTCTGGGCTCTCTCTGGGCTCTCTCTGGGCTCTCTCTGGGCTCTGTCTGGGGTGTGTCTGGGGTCTGTCTGAGTCTGTCTGGGTTCTGTCTGGGGTCTGTCCTCCAGTAACCCCAACAGCCCAACTCCAGTCCTCCACTACCCCCAACAGCCCAACTCCAGTCCTCCAGTACCCCCAACAGCCCAACTCAGTCCTCCAGTACCCCCAACAGCCCAACTCCAGTCCTCCAGTACCCCCAACAGCCCAACTCCAGTCCTCCACTACCCCCAACAGCCCAACTCCAGTCCTCCAGTAGCCCAACAGCCCAACTCCAGTCCTCCAGTACCCCCAACAGCCCAACGCAGTCCTCCAGTACCCCCAACAGCCCAACCCAGTCCTCCAGTACCCCCAACAGCCCAACTCCAGTCCTCCAGTACCCCCAACAGCCCAACTCCAGTCCTCCAGTACCCCCAACAGTTCAACTCCAGTACCCCCAACAGCCCAACTCCAGTACTGTTGGGGGGGTACTGGAGGACTGGAGTTGGGAAACACTGCCCTACATAGTGCACTACTTTAGACCAGAGCCCTATAGGCCCTACATAGTGCACTACTTTAGACCAGAGCCCTATAGGCCCTACATAGTGCACTACTTTAGACCAGAGCCCTATAGGCCCTACATAGTGCACTACTTTAGACCAGAGCCCTATAGGCCCTACATAGTGCACTACTTTAGACCAGAGCCCTATAGGCCCTACATAGTGCACTACTTTAGACCAGAGCCCTATAGGCCCTACATAGTGCACTACTTTAGACCAGAGCCCTATAGGCCCTACATAGTGCACTACTTTAGACCAGAGCCCTATAGGCCCTACATAGTGCACTACTTTAGACCAGAGCCCTATAGGCCCTACATAGTGCACTACTTTAGACCAGAGCCCTATAGGCCCTACATAGTGCACTACTTTAGACCAGAGCCCTATAGGCCCTACATAGTGCACTACTTTAGACCAGAGCCCTATAGGCCCTACATAGTGCACTACTTTAGACCAGAGCCCTATAGGCCCTACATAGTGCACTACTTTAGACCAGAGCCCTATAGGCCCTACATAGTGCACTACTTTAGACCAGAGCCCTATAGGCCCTACATAGTGCACTACTTTAGACCAGAGCCCTATAGGCCCTACATAGTGCACTACTTTAGACCAGAGCCCTATAGGCCCTACATAGTGCACTACTTTAGACCAGAGCCTTATAGGCACTACATAGGGTATAGTGTGCCATTTGGGACGAAGGCAGAGTGCTCTTTTCCCCATGTGTAGGACTATAAATAATATCTCAGCTCAAGGCACTATGGCGATAGGGGTGAAATGGCTATCTGGCATTTCAGGCAAATATCAGATGGGCCTGTCTAACTTGGGTTGTTTAACGCAAAATATCTGGCTATTAACGGGGATGACTCAAGTGTGTTAGAGATGCCCCGGGGCCATTTTCTATTCCCAGCTCTGTGTTCCCGAAGGATGATCTATCCAAACTGAGATAACCTCACATTCCCAAGATGACCTCAAGGACCCGTCAGGAGAGAAACACACCAATTACTGGATCCAGACCCACATTTGGGACTGGGCTGAGACCAGCATAGTTTGGGAGAGAAAAGCCGGTTTACAACATCTTATGTGTGTGTGTGTGTGTGTGTGTGTGTGTGTGTGTGTGTGTGTGTGTGTGTGTGTGTGTGTGTGTGTGTGTGTGTGTGTGTGTGTGTGTGTGTGTGTGTGTGTGTGTGTGTGTGTGTGTGTGTGTGTGTCTGTGGTCAAGCAGGAATTATAACAACATTTCAGTGCCACTGTGTCGCGACCATAATTGTCACAGAAGGAACGTGAAGCCATGATAGCTGCTCTCAGAAGAGCAGAACAAACACCTGGAAGAAAAACCAACAACATCACAACAATTTGACAACAAAAGGTTGGATATGACAAACAGGGCTCTGAACAGGAGAGGTGTTTCAAATTTAACAAACAGTACTATACTGGTGACAGAGGACAAAGATGTCTCTCCTCCCTCTCCTTCCACTCTCCTCTTGGTCTCTCCTTCCACTCTCCTCTTGGTCTCTCCTTCCACTCTCCTCTGTTGTTCTCATCTCTCTGTCTCTCCTATGTCTCTCCTCCCTCTCTCCTCTATCAGTGTCTCTTCTCTCTATGTCTCTCCTTTCTCTCTCATCCCTCTCTCTGTCTCTCCTATGTCTCTCCTCCCTCTCTCCTCTATCAGTGTCTCTCCTCTCTATGTCTCTCCTTTCTCTCTCATCCCTCTCTCTGTCTCTCCTCCCTCTCTCTACTCTGTCTCTCCTCTCCTCTCTCATTCCTCTCTCCTCTCTCTGTGTCTCCTCCTCTCTCCTCTATCAGTGTCTCTCCTCTCTCTCATCCCTCTCTCCTCTCTGTCTCTCATCCCTCTCTCCTCTCTCTGTCTCTCATCCCTCTCTCCTCTCTCTGTCTCTCATCCCTCTCTATGTCTCTCCTCTCTCTCCCCTCTCTCTCTCTCTATGTCTCTCCTCTCTCTGTCTCTCCTCTCTATGTCTCTCCTCTCTCTCAAATCCCTCTCCCCGTCTCTCCTCCCTCTTCCTCTGTGTCTCTCCTCCCTCTGTCTCTCGTCCCTCTCTGTGTCTCTCCTCCCACTCGCCTCTCTCGCTCATCCCTCTCTCTGTGTCTCCCTCCCTCTGTTACTCTCCTCCATCTTCCCTCTCTCTCTCTCTCTCTCTTTGAGCAGCAGTCTTACTCTATTCAGCCCTCTCTGTCTCTCCTCTGTCTCTCCTCTGTCTCTCCTGTCTCTCTGTCTCTCTGTCTCTCCTCCGTCTCTCCTCCATCTCTCTGTCTCTCCTCCGTCTCTCTGTCTCTCCTGTCTCTCTGTCTCTCCCTCCGTCTCTCCTCCATCTCTCTGTCTCTCCTCCATCTCTCTGTCTCTCCTCCGTCTCTCCCTCTCTCTTCTCTGTCTCTCCTCTCTCTCTCTTCTCTGTCTCTCCTCTCTCTCTCTGTGTCTCTCCTCTCTCTCTGTGACTCTCCTCCATCGTCCCTCTCTCCTCTCTCTCTCTTACTCTATTCAGCCCTCTCTGTCTCTCCTCCGTCTCTCCTCCGTCTCTCCTCCGTCTCTCCCTCTCTCCTCTCTGTCTCTTCTCCCTCTCTCTTCTCTGTCTCTCCTCTCTCTCTCTTCTCTGTCTCTCCTCTCTCTCTCTCATCTCTGTCTCTCCTCCGTCTCTCCGTCTCTCCTCCGCCTCTCCTCCGTCTCTCGGGGTCTGGGGGCCTCTAGCGGTGGCATTTCTAAAGCAGAGATCTGATTGGACAGAGATATTGGCATTGATCCAGACCTGAGTTCAAAAATATTTGAAATTGTTTTCAGGTCAGGTCTGGTCTGGTCTGGTCAGGTTTAGTCAGGTCTAGTCTAGTCAGGTCTAGTCTAGTCAGGTCTGGTCTGGTCTAGTCAGGATTAGTCAGGTCTAGTCTGGTTTAGTCAGGTCTAGTCTAGTCAGGATTAGTCAGGTCTAGTCTAGTCAGGTCTGGTCTGGTCTGGTCTAGTCAGGTTTAGTCAGGTCTAGTCTAGTCAGGTCTAGTCAGGTCTAGTCAGGTTTAGTCAGGTTTAGTCTAGTCAGGTCTGGTCTGGTCTAGTCAAGATTAGTCAGGTCTAGTCAGGTCAGGACTAGTCAAGTCAGGTCTAGTCAGGACTAGTCAAGTCAGGTCTAGTCAGGACTAGTCAGGTCAGGTCTAGTCAGGACTAGTCAGGTCAGGTCTAGTCTAGTCAGGTCTGGTCAGGTCTAGTCTAGTCTAGTCAGGTCTAGTCAGGACTAGTCAAGTCAGATCTAGTCAGGTCTAGTCTAGTCAGGTCTAATCTGGTCTAGGCAGGTCTAGTCAGGTCTAGTCAGGTCTAGTCTGGTCTAGTCTAGTCTAGTCTGGTCTGGTCTGGTCTGGTCAGGTCTAGTCAGGTCTAGTCTAGTCAGGTCTAGTCTGGTCTAGTCTGGTCTAGTCTGGTCTAGTCAGGTCTAGTCAGGTCTAGTCTAGTCAGGTCTAATCTGGTCTAATCTGGTCTAGTCAGGTCTAGTCTGGTCTAGTCAGGTCTAGTCAGGTCTAGTCAGGTCTAGTCTAGTCAGGATTAGTCAGGTCTAGTCTAGTCAGGTCTGGTCTGGTCTAATCTGGTCTAGTCAGGTCTAGTCTGGTCTAGTCAGGTCTAGTCTAGTCAGGTCTAATCTGGTCTAGTCAGGTCTAGTCAGGTCTAGTCAGGTCTAGTCAGGTCTAGTCTAGTCTGGTCTAGTCAGGTCTAATCTGGTCTAGTCAGGTCTAATCTGGTCTAGTCAGGTCTAGTCTGGTCTAGTCAGGTCTAGTCTGGTCTAGTCAGGTCTAGTCTAGTCAGGTCTAATCTGGTCTAGTCAGGTCTAGTCAGGTCTAGTCAGGTCTAATCCAATGAGTCCCAGTGTTTAGTGTAAAGCCCATTGATGAAACATGCAGAGCTGAAATGTGTCAGTGAGCTCCAGGATAATGGAGTCCAACAGTCAGTGAGCTACAGGATAATGGGGTCCAACAGTCAGTGAGCTCCAGGATAATGGGGTCCGACAGTCAGTGAGCTCCAGGATAATGGGGTCCGACAGTCAGTGAGCTCCAGGATAATGGGGTCCGACAGTCAGTGAGCTCCAGGATAATGGGGTCCAACAGTCAGTGAGCTCCAGGATAATGGGGTCCAACAGTCAGTGAGCTCCAGGATAATGGGGTCCAACAGTCAGTGAGCTCCAGGATAATGGGGTCCGACAGTCAGTGAGCTCCAGGATAATGGGGTCCGACAGTCAGTGAGCGCCAGGATAATGGGGTCCGACAGTCAGTGAGCTCCAGGATAATGGGGTCCGACAGTCAGTGAGCTCCAGGATAATGGGGTCCGACAGTCAGTGAGCTCCAGGATAATGGGGTCCGACAGTCAGTGAGCTCCAGGATAATGGGGTCCGACAGTCAGTGAGCTCCAGGATAATGGGGTCCAACAGTCAGTGAGCTCCAGGATAATGGGGTCCAACAGTCAGTGAGCTCCAGGATAATGGGGTCCAACAGTCAGTGAGCTCCAGGATAATGGGGTCCGACAGTCAGTGAGCTCCAGGATAATGGGGTCCGACAGTCAGTGAGCTCCAGGATAATGGGGTCCGACAGTCAGTGAGCGCCAGGATAATGGGGTCCGACAGTCAGTGAGCTCCAGGATAATGGGGTCCGACAGTCAGTGAGCTCCAGGATAATGGGGTCCACAGTCAGTGAGCTCCAGGATAATGGGGTCCGACAGTCAGTGAGCTCCAGGATAATGGGGTCCGACAGTCAGTGAGCTCCAGGATAATGGGGTCCGACAGTCAGTGAGCTCCAGGATAATGGGGTCCGACAGTCAGTGAGCTCCAGGATAATGGGGTCCAACAGTCAGTGAGCTCCAGGATAATGGGGTCCGACAGTCAGTGAGCTCCAGGATAATGGGGTCCAACAGTCAGTGAGCTCCAGGATAATGGGGTCCAACAGTCAGTGAGCTCCAGGATAATGGGGTCCAACAGTCAGTGAGCTCCAGGATAATGGGGTCCGACAGTCAGTGAGCTCCAGGATAATGGGGTCCGACAGTCAGTGAGCTCCAGGATAATGGGGTCCGACAGTCAGTGAGCTCCAGGATAATGGGGTCCAACAGTCAGTGAGCTTCAGGATAATGGGGTCCAACAGTCAGTGAGCTCCAGGATAATGGGGTCCAACAGTCAGTGAGCTCCAGGATAATGGGGTCCGACAGTCAGTGAGCTCCAGGATAATGGAGTCCAACAGTCAGTGAGCTCCAGGATAATGGAGTCCAACAGTCAGTGAGCTCCAGGATAATGGAGTCCAACAGTCAGTGAGCTCCAGGATAATGGGGTCCAACAGTCAGTGAGCTCCAGGATAATGGAGTCCAACAGTCAGTGAGCTTCAGGATAATGGAGTGCAACACAATGGCTTTTATGTGTTTTAATTTCCGACAAAACGCTGGAAGGCCCACTACAACGCCCTGCTAAGAGGCCGAGGGGGAACGTAGAGGGTAAATCACTTGTTTTAATAATAACCTGATTTCTCCAGGGTTGGAAATGGGAATAATAACCAACATGTTTATATTTGGAACGTGATCAGCCTTTCCACTTATTTTAGTTGCCTGAATAAACTGTTTCTATGCCTTCCAGATGGTTCCCATTTTCCTATATAGTGCACTACATTTGACCAGGGCCCATAGGACCCCATAGGGCTCTGGTTGAAATATAGTGCACTACATAGGGAAAAGGGTGTCATTTGGGACATGGCCTCGTGTTCATCGTAAACTATAATCCCTGTGAGACTAAATAGAGAGCGGCAGATCAAATTAATTATTCATTTGGACCCCCCACCCCCACCCCCCCCCCACCCAAAAGTGTCTGAGGTAATAATGAACGCTCCTCTGAACCAAATGCAATGTGTACGGCTGTACGCTTTATCAAAGACACAAAGACGTGAGAGAGAGAGAGACAGAGACAGAGACAGACAGAGAGAGAGAGAGAGAGAGAGAGAGACAGCGAGAGAGAGGCACAGAGAGAGAGAGAGAGAGAGAGAGAGAGAGAGAGAGAGGTAGAGGCAAAGAGAGAGAGAGAGAGGTAGAGGCAAAGAGAGACACATAGAGAGAGAGGTAGAGGCAAAGAGAGAGAGAGAGAGAGGCAAGGAGAGAGAGAGAGGTAGAGGCAAAGAGAGACAGAGAGGTAGAGGCAAAGAGAGAGAGAGAGAGAGAGAGAGAGAGAGAGAGAAGAGAGAGAGAGAGAGAGAGGTAGAGGCAAAGAGAGATAGAGGCAAAGAGAGAGAGAGAGAAAGAGAGAGAGAGAGAGAGAGGTAGAGGCAAAGAGAGTGAGAGAGAGAGAGAGAGGTAGAGGCAAAGAGAGAGAGAGAGATCTTCTCTCTCTCTAACACAACATGGGATTGAAACAACGGTCACAGAATACAAGCGAATTCCCAGGATGGAATTGACATGTTTGTGTTTCTTATGAAGCCTCTGCTGTCATGGAAACACGGGTTCTAATTCTAAATAATTCCAGGGGTTCTGATTGTCAATGTGCTATAGCACTCTACATCCTACCACTTCGCAAAAAGGCCCCCCATTTATTCTGTTTGACCTGATTGGCTGAGACATGTGAACAGAAATATGAGGGCATCTGTGATGGGTTAAGGGAGGCTTTATTAGTGACCCCAGACTATGGAAGTAATATGGGCTGGAGGTCTCAGTACCAAACATTCATGTAGTCTACTGTTGTCCTGCTGCCTCCCAGACATATTCACATTCTTTCCCCTTTTCATTATGGGATGGCAATGAAAAGAAGAAGGCGGATATTTAAAATGACTGTCCCACCCTGTTGTAATGGAAAACTCAACCCCCCCATTTAAAATGACTGTCCCATCCTGTTGTAATGGAAAACTCAACCCCCCCATTTAAAATGACTGTCCCATCCTGTTGTAATGGAAAACTCAACCCCCATTTAAAATGACTGTCCCATCCTGTTGTAATGGAAAACTCAACCCCCATTTAAAATGACTGTCCCACCCTGTTGTAATGGTAAACTCAACCCCCCATTTAAAATGACTGTCCCACCCTATTGTAATGGAAAACTCGACCCCCATTTAAAATGACTGTCCCATCCTGTTGTAATGGAAAACTCAACCCCCATTTAAAATGACTGTCCCATCCTGTTGTAATGGAAAACTCAACCCCCATTTAAAATGTTGTAATGGAAAACTCAACCCCCATTTAAAATGACTGTCCCATCCTGTTGTAATGGAAAACTCAACCCCCATTTAAATGACTGTCCCATCCTGTTGTAATGGAAAACTCAACCCCCCTTAAATGACTGTCCCATCCTGTTGTAAAGGAAAACACCCCCCTTTAAAATGTTGTAATGGAAAACTCAACCCCCATTTAAAATGACTGTCCCATCCTGTTGTAATGGAAAACTCAACCCCCATTTAAAATGACTGTCCCATCCTGTTGTAATGGAAAACTCAACCCCCATTTAAAATGACTGTCCCATCCTGTTGTAATGAAAACTCCACCCCCCCTTTAAATGACTGTCCCATCCTGTTGTAATGGAAAACTCAACCGCCCCCCTTTAAATGACTATCCCATTCTGTTGTAATGGAAAACTCCACCCCCCCTCCATTTAAAATGACTATCCCACCCTGTTGTAATGGTAAACTCGACCCCCCCTCCATTTAAAATGACTATCCCACCCTGTTGTAATGGAAAACTCCACCCCCCCCTCCATTTAAAATGACTATCCCACCCTGTTGTAATGGAAAACACACCCCCATTTAAAATGTTGTAATGGAAAACTCCACCCCTCCATTTAAAATGACTATCCCACCCTGTTGTAATGGTAAACTCGACCCCCATTTAAAATGACAATCCCACCCTGTTGTAATGGAAAACTCAACCCCCATTTAAAATGACTGTCCCATCCTGTTGTAATGGAAAACTCAACCCCCCATTTAAAATGACTGTCCCATCCTGTTGAAATGGAAAACTCAACCCCCCCCTTTAAATGACTATCCCACCCTGTTGTAAAGGAAAACACCCCCATTTAAAATGTTGTAATGGAAAACTCAACCCCCATTTAAAATGACTGTCCCATCCTTTTGTAATGAAAACTCCACCCCCCCCTTTAAATGACTGTCCCATCCTGTTGTAATGGAAAACACAACCCCCATTTAAAATGACTGTCCCATCCTGTTGTAATAGAAAACTCAACCCCCCCTTTAAATGACTATCCCACCCTGTTGTAAAGGAAAACACCCCCCTCCCATTTAAAATGTTGTAATGGAAAAACTCAACCCCCCCATTTAAAATGTTGTAATGGAAAACTCAACCCCCCCATTTAAAATGTTGTAATGGAAAACTCAACCCCCCCCATTTAAAATGTTGTAATGGAAAACTCAACCCCCATTTAAAATGTTGTAATGGAAAACTCAACCCCCATTTAAAATGTTGTAATGGAAAACTCAACCCCCATTTAAAATGTTGTAATGGAAATCTTAACCCCAATTTGGTTAAAGAAGAAAGAAGAATTCCCTCAACAGAGACTTCAATAATATGCTGCTGTACTTGATCCATTACTGAACGGAACACTGTCACACAGGGGCCTTCTCTCTCTGCCGCACAGGGGCCTTCTCTCTCTCTGCCGCACAGGGGCCTTCTATCTCTCTGTCACACAGGGGCCTTCTATCTCTGTCACACAGGGGCCTTCTCTCTCTCTGTCACACAGGGGCCTTCTCTCTGCCGCACAGGGGCCTTCTCTCTCTCTGCCGCACAGGGGCCTTCTATCTCTCTGTCACACAGGGGCCTTCTCTCTCTCTGTCGCACAGGGACCTTCTCTCTCTGCCGCACAGGGGCCTTCTCTCTCTGCCGCACAGGGGCCTTCTATCTCTCTGTCACACAGGGGCCTTCTCTCTCTCTGTCGCACAGGGACCTTCTCTCTCTCTGCCGCACAGGGGCCTTCTCTCTCTCTGCCGCACAGGGGCCTTCTCTCTCTCTGCCGCACAGGGGCCTTCTATCTCTCTGTCACACAGGGGCCTTCTATCTCTCTTGCCGCACAGAGGCCTTCTCTCTCTCTGCCGCACAGGGGCCTTCTCTCTCTCTGTCGCACAGGGACCTTCTCTCTCTGCCGCACAGGGCCTTCTCTCTCTTCCGCACAGGGGCCTTCTCTCTCTCTCTGTCACACAGAGGCCTTCTCTCTCTCTGCCGCACAGGGGCCTTCTCTCTCTCTCTGCCGCACAGGGGCCTTCTCTCTCTCTGCCGCACAGGGGCCTTCTCTCTCTCTGCCGCACAGGGGCCTTCTCTCTCTCTGCCGCACAGGGGCCTTCTCTCTCTCTGCCGCACAGGGGCCTTCTCTCTCTCTGCCGCACAGGGGCCTTCTCTCTCTGCCGCACAGGGGCCTTCTCTCTCTCTGCCGCACAGGGGCCTTCTCTCTCTCTGCCGCACAGGGGCCTTCTCTCTCTCTTCCGCACAGGGGCCTTCTCTCTCTCTCTCTGTCACACAGGGGCCTTCTCTCTCTGCCGCACAGGGGCCTTCTCTCTCTCTGCCGCACAGGGGCCTTCTCTCTCTCTGCCGCACAGGGGCCTTCTCTCTCTCTTCCGCACAGGGGCCTTCTCTCTCTCTCTCTGCCACACAGAGGCATCTCTCTCTCTGCCGCACAGGGGCCTTCTCTCTCTCTGACGCACAGGGGCCTTCTCTCTCTCTCTGCCACACAGAGGCATCTCTGAGAGGCATCTCTCTCTGTGAATAGCAACCTTAGTTCAGCAGCACCGAACGAAATGTAATTCCAATCCCATAGCAGAGCCTCCTCTGTCCGCTGTTGTCTGCCTCCCAAATGGCACCCTATGCCCTATATACTCCATCTGATCAGGGCTCTGGTAGTGCACTATGTAGGGTATAGGGTCCCGTTTGGGAGGCACCCTGTGACTAGGTTGACATTAACATGGATTTTTTTTTTTTGACATTAATTAATTTGAACCTTTATTTAAGTAGGCAAGTCAGTTAAGAACAAATTCTTATTTACAATGACGGCCTACCCCGGCCATACGAGGCCCTAATCCGGACGACGCTGGGCCAATTGTACACCACCCTATGGGACTCCCAATCACAGCCGGTTGTGATACAGCCTGGAATCGAACCAGGGTCTGTAGTGACGGCTCTAGCACTGAGTTGAGGTGCCGTAGACCCGCTGACCCCCACTCGGGGACATCTTGTTTCCTCATTATTCACGCGGTGTAATAACTTATAATGTTATTAATTCAATGGGCCAGTCTTCTTCTGTGACCGATTGAGGTTTTCTTGCTGCTGTGGTAGATGACTACGAAACCGTTGTTTCATTATGTAGACGTCTGATAATGTGTATAAGACTATTGTCTGCAATTATATCATGGATTATCTAATTAAAGGTCCATGTGTAACATAGTGCCAGAAGCCCATATATATTATTATTATTATTATTATTATTATTATTATACTATCATTATTAACACTATAGAGCTGTTATCACAGCAGGTAACATCAGAATATATTGTTTCATTAACACTATAGAGCTGTTATCACAGCAGGTAACATCAGAATATATTGTTTCATTATTAACACTATAGAGTTGTTATCACAGCAGGTAACATCAGAATATATTGTTTCATTAATACTATAGTGCCGTTATCACAGCAGGTAACATCAGAATATATTGTTTCATTAACACTATAGAGCTGTTATCACAGCAGGTAACATCAGAATATATTGTTTCATTATTAACACTATAGTGCCGTTATCACAGCAGGTAACAGGTAACATCAGAATATATTGTTTCATTAATACTATAGAGCTGTTATCACAGCAGGTAACATCAGAATATATTGTTTCATTAATACTATAGAGCTGTTATCACAGCAGGTAACATCAGAATATATTGTTTCATTAATACTATAGAGCTGTTATCACAGCAGGTAACATCAGAATATATTGTTTCATTAATACTATAGAGCTGTTATCACAGCAGGTAACATCAGAATATATTGTTTCATTAATACTATAGAGCTGTTATCACAGCAGGTAACATCAGAATATATTGTTTCATTAATACTATAGAGCTGTTATCACAGCAGGTAACATCAGAATATATTGTTTCATTATTAACACTATAGAATATATTGTTTCATTAACGTGTTATCACAGCAGGTAACATCAGAATATATTGTTTCATTAATACTATAGAGCTGTTATCACAGCAGGTAACATCAGAATATATTGTTTCATTAATACTATAGAGCTGTTATCACAGCAGGTAACATCAGAATATATTGTTTCATTAACACTATAGAGCTGTTATCACAGCAGGTAACATCAGAATATATTGTTTCATTAATACTATAGAGCTGTTATCACAGCAGGTAACATCAGAATATATTGTTTCATTAATACTATAGAGCTGTTATCACAGCAGGTAACATCAGAATATATTGTTTCATTAACACTATAGAGCTGTTATCACAGCAGGTAACATCAGAATATATTGTTTCATTAATACTATAGAGCTGTTATCACAGCAGGTAACATCAGAATATATTGTTTCATTAACACTATAGAGCTGTTATCACAGCAGGTAACATCAGAATATATTGTTTCATTAATACTATAGAGCTGTTATCACAGCAGGTAACATCAGAATATATTGTTTCATTAACACTATAGAGCTGTTATCACAGCAGGTAACATCAGAATATATTGTTTCATTAATACTATAGAGCTGTTATCACAGCAGGTAACATCAGAATATATTGTTTCATTAACACTATAGAGCTGTTATCACAGCAGGTAACATCAGAATATATTGTTTCATTAATACTATAGAGCTGTTATCACAGCAGGTAACATCAGAATATATTGTTTCATTAATACTATAGAGCTGTTATCACAGCAGGTAACATCAGAATATATTGTTTCATTAATACTATAGAGCTGTTATCACAGCAGGTAACATCAGAATATATTGTTTCATTAATACTATAGAGCTGTTATCACAGCAGGTAACATCAGAATATATTGTTTCATTAATACTATAGAGCTGTTATCACAGCAGGTAACATCAGAATATATTGTTTCATTAATACTATAGAGCTGTTATCACAGCAGGTAACATCAGAATATATTGTTTCATTAATACTATAGAGCTGTTATCACAGCAGGTAACATCAGAATATATTGTTTCATTAATACTATAGAGCTGTTATCACAGCAGGTAACATCAGAATATATTGTTTCATTAACACTATAGAGCTGTTATCACAGCAGGTAACATCAGAATATATTGTTTCATTAATACTATAGAGAATATATGTTATCACAGCAGGTAACATCAGAATATATTGTTTCATTATTAACACTATAGAGCTGTTATCACAGCAGGTAACATCAGAATATATTGTTTCATTAACACTATAGAGCTGTTATCACAGCAGGTAACATCAGAATATATTGTTTCATTAATACTATAGAGCTGTTATCACAGCAGGTAACATCAGAATATATTGTTTCATTATTAACACTATAGAGCTGTTATCACAGCAGGTAACATCAGAATATATTGTTTCATTAATACTATAGAGCTGTTATCACAGCAGGTAACATCAGAATATATTGTTTCATTAATACTATAGAGCTGTTATCACAGCAGGTAACATCAGAATATATTGTTTCATTAATACTATAGAGCTGTTATCACAGCAGGTAACATCAGAATATATTGTTTCATTAACACTATAGAGCTGTTATCACAGCAGGTAACATCAGAATATATTGTTTCATTAATACTATAGAGCTGTTATCACAGCAGGTAACATCAGAATATATTGTTTCATTAATACTATAGAGCTGTTATCACAGCAGGTAACATCAGAATATATTGTTTCATTAATACTATAGAGCTGTTATCACAGCAGGTAACATCAGAATATATTGTTTCATTAATACTATAGAGCTGTTATCACAGCAGGTAACATCAGAATATATTGTTTCATTAAGCTGTTATCACAGCACTATAGAGCTGTTATCACAGCAGGTAACATCAGAATATATTGTTTCATTAATACTATAGAGCTGTTATCACAGCAGGTAACATCAGAATATATTGTTTCATTAATACTATAGAGCTGTTATCACAGCAGGTAACATCAGAATATATTGTTTCATTAATACTATAGAGCTGTTATCACAGCAGGTAACATCAGAATATATTGTTTCATTAATACTATAGAGCTGTTATCACAGCAGGTAACATCAGAATATATTGTTTCATTAATACTATAGAGCTGTTATCACAGCAGGTAACATCAGAATATATTGTTTCATTAACACTATAGAGCTGTTATCACAGCAGGTAACATCAGAATATATTGTTTCATTAATACTATAGAGCTGTTATCACAGCAGGTAACATCAGAATATATTGTTTCATTAATACTATAGAGCTGTTATCACAGCAGGTAACATCAGAATATATTGTTTCATTAATACTATAGAGCTGTTATCACAGCAGGTAACATCAGAATATATTGTTTCATTAACACTATAGAGCTGTTATCACAGCAGGTAACATCAGAATATATTGTTTCATTAATACTATAGAGCTGTTATCACAGCAGGTAACATCAGAATATATTGTTTCATTAATACTATAGAGCTGTTATCACAGCAGGTAACATCAGAATATATTGTTTCATTAACACTATAGAGCTGTTATCACAGCAGGTAACATCAGAATATATTGTTTCATTAATACTATAGAGCTGTTATCACAGCAGGTAACATCAGAATATATTGTTTCATTAATACTATAGAGCTGTTATCACAGCAGGTAACATCAGAATATATTGTTTCATTAACACTATAGAGCTGTTATCACAGCAGGTAACATCAGAATATATTGTTTCATTAACACTATAGAGCTGTTATCACAGCAGGTAACATCAGAATATATTGTTTCATTAACACTATAGAGCTGTTATCACAGCAGGTAACATCAGAATATATTGTTTCATTAATACTATAGAGCTGTTATCACAGCAGGTAACATCAGAATATATTGTTTCATTAATACTATAGAGCTGTTATCACAGCAGGTAACATCAGAATATATTGTTTCATTATTAACACTATAGAGTTGTTATCACAGCAGGTAACATCAGAATATATTGTTTCATTATTAACACTATAGAGTTGTTATCACAGCAGGTAACATCAGAATATATTGTTTCATTAATAACACTATAGAGCTGTTATCACAGCAGGTAACATCAGAATATATTGTTTCATTATTAATAACACTATAGAGTTGTTATCACAGCAGGTAACATCAGAATATATTGTTTCATTATTAACACTATAGAGCTGTTATCACAGCAGGTAACATCAGAATATATTGTTTCATTAATACTATAGAGCTGTTATCACAGCAGGTAACATCAGAATATATTGTTTCATTAACACTATAGAGCTGTTATCACAGCAGGTAACATCAGAATATATTGTTTCATTAATACTATAGAGCTGTTATCACAGCAGGTAACATCAGAATATATTGTTTCATTAATACTATAGAGCTGTTATCACAGCAGGTAACATCAGAATATATTGTTTCATTATTAAGAGCTGTTATCACTATAGAATGTCGTTATCACAGCAGGTAACATCAGAATATATTGTTTCATTAATACTATAGAGCTGTTATCACAGCAGGTAACATCAGAATATATTGTTTCATTAATACTATAGAGCTGTTATCACAGCAGGTAACATCAGAATATATTGTTTCAATTAATACTGTAGAGCTGTTATCACAGCAGGTAACATCAGAATATATTGTTTCATTAATACTATAGAGCTGTTATCACAGCAGGTAACATCAGAATATATTGTTTCATTAATACTATAGAGCTGTTATCACAGCAGGTAACATCAGAATATATTGTTTCATTAACACTATAGAGCTGTTATCACAGCAGGTAACATCAGAATATATTGTTTCATTAATACTATAGAGCTGTTATCACAGCAGGTAACATCAGAATATATTGTTTCATTAACACTATAGAGCTGTTATCACAGCAGGTAACATCAGAATATATTGTTTCATTAATACTATAGAGCTGTTATCACAGCAGGTAACATCAGAATATATTGTTTCATTAATACTATAGAGCTGTTATCACAGCAGGTAACATCAGAATATATTGTTTCATTAATACTATAGAGCTGTTATCACAGCAGGTAACATCAGAATATATTGTTTCATTAATACTATAGAGCTGTTATCACAGCAGGTAACATCAGAATATATTGTTTCATTAATACTATAGAGCTGTTATCACAGCAGGTAACATCAGAATATATTGTTTCATTAATACTATAGAGCTGTTATCACAGCAGGTAACATCAGAATATATTGTTTCATTAATACTATAGAGCTGTTATCACAGCAGGTAACATCAGAATATATTGTTTCATTAACACTATAGAGCTGTTATCACAGCAGGTAACATCAGAATATATTGTTTCATTAATACTATAGAGCTGTTATCACAGCAGGTAACATCAGAATATATTGTTTCATTAACACTATAGAGCTGTTATCACAGCAGGTAACATCAGAATATATTGTTTCATTAATACTATAGAGCTGTTATCACAGCAGGTAACATCAGAATATATTGTTTCATTAACACTATAGAGCTGTTATCACAGCAGGTAACATCAGAATATATTGTTTCATTAATACTATAGAGCTGTTATCACAGCAGGTAACATCAGAATATATTGTTTCATTAACACTATAGAGCTGTTATCACAGCAGGTAACATCAGAATATATTGTTTCATTAATACTATAGAGCTGTTATCACAGCAGGTAACATCAGAATATATTGTTTCATTAACACTATAGAGCTGTTATCACAGCAGGTAACATCAGAATATATTGTTTCATTATTAACACTATAGAGTTGTTATCACAGCAGGTAACATCAGAATATATTGTTTCATTATTAACACTATAGAGCTGTTATCACAGCAGGTAACATCAGAATATATTGTTTCATTATTAACACTATAGAGTTGTTATCACAGCAGGTAACATCAGAATATATTGTTTCATTAATACTATAGAGCTGTTATCACAGCAGGTAACATCAGAATATATTGTTTCATTAATACTATAGAGCTGTTATCACAGCAGGTAACATCAGAATATATTGTTTCATTAATACTATAGAGCTGTTATCACAGCAGGTAACATCAGAATATATTGTTTCATTAATACTATAGAGCTGTTATCACAGCAGGTAACATCAGAATATATTGTTTCATTAATACTATAGAGCTGTTATCACAGCAGGTAACATCAGAATATATTGTTTCATTAATACTATAGAGCTGTTATCACAGCAGGTAACATCAGAATATATTGTTTCATTAATACTATAGAGCTGTTATCACAGCAGGTAACATCAGAATATATTGTTTCATTAACACTATAGAGCTGTTATCACAGCAGGTAACATCAGAATATATTGTTTCATTAATACTATAGAGCTGTTATCACAGCAGGTAACATCAGAATATATTGTTTCATTAACACTATAGAGCTGTTATCACAGCAGGTAACATCAGAATATATTGTTTCATTAATACTATAGAGCTGTTATCACAGCAGGTAACATCAGAATATATTGTTTCATTAATACTATAGAGCTGTTATCACAGCAGGTAACATCAGAATATATTGTTTCATTAATACTATAGAGCTGTTATCACAGCAGGTAACATCAGAATATATTGTTTCATTAATACTATAGAGCTGTTATCACAGCAGGTAACATCAGAATATATTGTTTCATTAACACTATAGAGCTGTTATCACAGCAGGTAACATCAGAATATATTGTTTCATTAATACTATAGAGCTGTTATCACAGCAGGTAACATCAGAATATATTGTTTCATTAACACTATAGAGCTGTTATCACAGCAGGTAACATCAGAATATATTGTTTCATTAATACTATAGAGCTGTTATCACAGCAGGTAACATCAGAATATATTGTTTCATTAATACTATAGAGCTGTTATCACAGCAGGTAACATCAGAATATATTGTTTCATTAATACTATAGAGCTGTTATCACAGCAGGTAACATCAGAATATATTGTTTCATTAATACTATAGAGCTGTTATCACAGCAGGTAACATCAGAATATATTGTTTCATTAACACTATAGAGCTGTTATCACAGCAGGTAACATCAGAATATATTGTTTCATTAATACTATAGAGCTGTTATCACAGCAGGTAACATCAGAATATATTGTTTCATTAATACTATAGAGCTGTTATCACAGCAGGTAACATCAGAATATATTGTTTCATTAATACTATAGAGCTGTTATCACAGCAGGTAACATCAGAATATATTGTTTCATTAATACTATAGAGCTGTTATCACAGCAGGTAACATCAGAATATATTGTTTCATTAACACTATAGAGCTGTTATCACAGCAGGTAACATCAGAATATATTGTTTCATTAATACTATAGAGCTGTTATCACAGCAGGTAACATCAGAATATATTGTTTCATTAATACTATAGAGCTGTTATCACAGCAGGTAACATCAGAATATATTGTTTCATTAATACTATAGAGCTGTTATCACAGCAGGTAACATCAGAATATATTGTTTCATTAATACTATAGAGCTGTTATCACAGCAGGTAACATCAGAATATATTGTTTCATTAATACTATAGAGCTGTTATCACAGCAGGTAACATCAGAATATATTGTTTCATTAATACTATAGAGCTGTTATCACAGCAGGTAACATCAGAATATATTGTTTCATTAATACTATAGAGCTGTTATCACAGCAGGTAACATCAGAATATATTGTTTCATTAATACTATAGAGCTGTTATCACAGCAGGTAACATCAGAATATATTGTTTCATTAATACTATAGAGCTGTTATCACAGCAGGTAACATCAGAATATATTGTTTCATTAATACTATAGAGCTGTTATCACAGCAGGTAACATCAGAATATACAGACAGACAGAAGGCTTTAAAGCACAGAAGCAGGAAATTCCTTGAAACTCATTCTAATCAGACGTCCCACTCACTGTATAAATATACACTTCAACAAAGAGAACATCCCAGTCAAAATTACCACACCCACGTCTCCTTTCCTTTCCTCGTCTCCTTTCCTCGCCGGCTGTGTCATCCCTGTTCTCACTGGTACGCAGACAGCTGGAGAGGTGAATAGAGAGGTACGTCTAGTACTCAACAAGCCCCGTGCATACGACCTGGAGAGGTCAATACAGGGGAACGACTAGTACTCAACAAGCCGCGTGCATACGACCTGGAGAGGTCAATAGAGGGGAACGTCTAGTACTCAACAAGCCCCGTGCATACGACCTGGAGAGGTAAATAGAGGGGAACGTTACATCTAGTACTCAACAAGCCCTGTGCATACGACCTGGAGAGTTGAATAGAGGGGAACGTTACATCTAGTACTCAACAAGCCCCGTGCATACGACCTGGAGAGGTGAATACAGGGGAACGACTAGTACTCAACAAGCCCCGTGCATACGACCTGGAGAGGTGAATAGAGGGGAACGTCTAGTACTCAACAAGCCCCATGCATACGACCTGGAGAGGTCAATAGAGGGGAACGTTACATCTAGTACTCAACAAGCCCTGTGCATACGACCTGGAGAGGTGAATAGATAGGTACGTCTAGTACTCAACAAGCCCCGTGCATACGACCTGGAGAGTTGACTACAGGGGAACGTCTAGTACTCAACAAGCCCCGTGCATACGACCTGGAGAGGTGAATAGAGGGAAACGTTACATCTAGTACTCAACAAGCCCCGTGCATACGACCTGGAGAGTTGAATAGAGGGGAACGTTACATCTAGTACTCAACAAACCCCGTGCATACGACCTGGAGAGGTGAATACAGGGGAACGACTAGTACTCAACAAGCCCCAGACCATCTGTACCTGACTCAGGGTGTCTGCATACAGACCATCTGTACCTGACTAGGGTGTCTGCATACAGACCATCTGTACCTGACTAGGTGTCTGCATACAGACCATCTGTACCTGACTAGGTGTCTGCATAAAGACCATCTGTACCTGACTAGGGTGTCTGCATACAGACCATCTGTACCTGACTAGGGTGTCTGCATACAGACCATCTGTACCTGACTAGGTGTCTGCATAAAGACCATCTGTACCTGACTAGGGTGTCTGCATAAAGACCATCTGTACCTGACTAGGGTGTCTGCCATAAAGACCATCTGTACCTGACTAGGGTGTCTGCATACAGACCATCTGTACCTGACTAGGGTGTCTGCATAAAGACCATCTGTACCTGACTAGGGTGTCTCCATAAAGACCATCTGTACCTGACTAGGGTGTCTGCATACAGACCCCTCCCCTCTCTCTCCCCTCTCCCCCTCTCTCCCTCTCTCTACCTGTCTCTCTCTCTCTCCCCCTTACTCTCTCCCTGTCTCTCTCTCCTGTCTCTCCCTGTCTCTCCCTCTCTCTCCCTGTCTCTCCATCTCTCTCCCCCTCTCTCTACCTGTCTCTCCCTCTCTCCCCCCCTTACTCTCTCCCTGTCTCTCCCTGTCTCTCTCTCCTCTCCCTGTCTCTCCCTGTCTCTCCATCTCTCTCCCTGTCTCTGCCTCTCTCTCCCTGTCTCTGCCTCTCTCTCCCTGTCTCTGCCTCTCTCTCTCCCTGTCTCTGCCTCTCTCTCCCTGTCTCTCCCTCTCTCTCCCTGTCTCTGCCTCTCTCTCCCTGTCTCTCCCTCTCTCTCCCTGTCTCTCCATCTCTCTCCCCTCTCCCCCCATCTCTCCCTCTCTCTCTCCCCCTCTCCCTGTCTCTCTCCCTGTCTCTCTCTCTCCCCCTGTCTCTCCCTCTCTCTCCCTGTCTCTCCCTCTCTCTTTCCCTGTCTCTCCCTCTCTCTTTCCCTGTCTCTCCATCTCTCTCCCTGCCCCCTCTCCCCCTCTCTCTACCTGTCTCTCCCTCTCTCTCCCCCTTACTCTCTCCCTGTCTCTCCCTGTCTCTCTCTCCCTGTCTCTCCCTCTTTCTCCCTGTCTCTGCCTCTCTCTCCCTGTCTCTCCATCTCTCTCCCCCTCTCCCCCTCTCTCTCCCCGTCTCTCCCACTCTCTCCCCCTCTCTCTCCCTGTCTCTCCCTCTCTCTCTCCCTGTCTCTCCCTCTCTCTTTCCCTGTCTCTCCCTCTCTCTTTCCCTGTCTCTCCATCTCTCTCCCTGCCCCCTCTCCCCCTCTCTCTCCCTGTCTCTCTCTCCCCTCTCTCCCTCTCTGTCTCTCCATCTCTCTCCCCTCTCTCTCTCCCCTCTCCCTCTCTGTCTCTCCATCTCTCTCCCCTCTCTCTCTCCCCCTCTCCCCCCCTCTCCATCTCCTGAACATGCATTTCCAGTCTGCTTCAGTCAAGACACTGATGTGTCTGTGTTGTCAGATCTCATCCATCTCTACGAGGCCCTCTGATCCTTCCTCTCATCCGATAGCTAAATGTTCATCACCTACACTCTTCGAAGAAAATGTGATATCTAGAACTTAAAGGGGTTCTTCAGCTGTCCCCAGAGCAGAACCCTGTCTCTCCTTTATGGGTCCCCATAAAGGAACCCTTTTTGGTTCAAGGTAGAACCCTTTTGGGGTCCATTTAAAACCCTTTCCACAGAGGGTTCTACGTGGAATCCAAAAGAGCTCTACCTGGAACCAAAAAGGGTTCTACCTGGAACCAAAAAGGGTTCTACCTGGAACCAAAAAGGGTTCTACCTGGAACCAAAAAGGGTTCTACCTGGAACCAAAAGGGTTCTACCTGGAACCAAAAAGGGTTCTACCTGGAACCAAAAAGTTTATCCTATGGGGACAGCTGAAGAAACCTTTTTTTTATACGAGTGCCTTACTTGAGGTTGCATTAACAGGCAGAGGATGAAGCCAGCTAGTTATAAAGTCACCACCAGAACGTACAACAGATAAACTGAGCCTGAGAAGGGACCGTTCCTCCTGTAGATACATGTCTGGATCATCATTACCCAGATCTTCTTCAGCAACAACTGGCATCATTCATTTAGAGCTGTTCCTACTCATAATCCCCATAACATGTGACAGCAAGCACCATTCTATAGTAGGCAGATTTATTTAACTAGGCAAGTCAGTTAAGAACAAATTCTTATTTTCAATGACGGCCTAGGACGGCCTAGTCAGATATATTAGACAGAGTTGTCAGATCAGATATATTAGTCAGATCAGATATATTAGACAGAGTTGTCAGATCAGATATATTAGACAGATCAGATATATTAGACAGAGTTGTTAGTCAGATCAGATATATTAGACAGAGCTGTCAGATCAGATATATTAGACAGAGCAGAGTTGTCAGATCAGATATATTAGACAGAGTTGTCAGATATATTAGACAGATCAGATATATTAGACAGAGTTGTCAGATCAGATATATTAGACAGAGTTGTCAGATCAGATATATTAGACAGAGTTGTCAGATCAGATATATTAGACAGAGTTGTCAGATCAGATATATTAGACAGAGTTGTCAGATCAGATATATTAGACAGAGTTGTCAGATCAGATATATTAGACAGAGCTTGTCAGATCAGATATATTAGACAGAGTTGTCAGATCAGATATATTAGACAGAGTTGTTAGATCAGATATATTAGACAGAGCTGTTAGATCAGATATATTAGACAGAGCTGTTAGATCAGATATATTAGACAGAGTTGTCAGATCAGATATATTAGACAGAGCTGTTTAGATCAGATCAGATATATTAGACAGAGCTGTTAGATCAGATATATTAGACAGAGCTGTTAGATCAGATATATTAGACAGAGCTGTTAGATCAGATATATTAGACAGAGCTGTTAGATCAGATATATTAGACAGAGCTGTTAGATCAGATATATTAGACAGAGTTGTCAGATCAGATATATTTGACAGAGCTGTCAGATCAGATATATTAGACAGAGTTGTCAGATCAGATATATTAGACAGAGCTGTTAGATCAGATATATTAGACAGAGCTGTTAGATCAGATATATTAGACAGAGCTGTTAGATCAGATATATTAGACAGAGCTGTTAGATCAGATATATTAGACAGAGCTGTCAGATCAGATATATTAGACAGAGCTGTCAGATCAGATATATTAGACAGAGCTGTTAGATCAGATATATTAGACAGAGCTGTTAGATCAGATATATTTGACAGAGCTGTTAGATCAGATATATTAGACAGAGCTGTCAGATCAGATATATTAGACAGAGCTGTTAGATCAGATATATTAGACAGAGCTGTTAGATCAGATATATTAGACAGAGCTGTTAGATCAGATATATTAGACAGAGCTGTTAGATCAGATATATTAGACAGAGCTGTTAGATCAGATATATTAGACAGAGTTGTCAGATCAGATATATTAGACAGAGCTGTTAGATCAGATATATTAGACAGAGCTGTTAGATCAGATATATTAGACAGAGTTGTCAGATCAGATATATTAGACAGAGCTGTCACACACTTAAAAACAAGTACCCAGATCTAGGACCAGATTTCACCACAAACACATGAGTGTTAAAAACAAGTACAACTGATCCAAAATATGTGTTTCTGAGGCTAAACCCCTTCCACGCTCCACCAATCCCGTCACTGCCCATCTAGTCATCTAGAGGCAGGCATAGCTAATCAACAAAGATGATGGGATGGGCTGAAAACATGACTGGAAAACATCAAAGAGAATACCAACTGCAACCCCCTCTAGATATCGAATAATCAATATCCTTTGCGTCATGTGAATGACTAATTAATGACCCCATAACGGGCTGTTAGTAATGGGCTGTAATGCAATGTGCGTGAAGGACTCCATCCATTGCTTCAGGTAAGGAGAACGAGAGGAGAACGTTCAGCAGCCTGACCTGGTTCCTATTGGCCAGCTCTTGTCATGTAGAAATCCTTTTGTTTTTAGCTTTGTTGGATGATAAACAATGCTTTCCCTGTCTAAGAGCGAGGGATGGAGCAAAAACAAGGCTACTGTGTCAAACTAATGTTGAGATGTCAGAACACCGACAATAAACAACAACAACAACAAAAACGTTACATTGAGGACACAAGTGCCGGTAGAGATAAAGATGATTCTCCCGACGTCTACGAGAACCGCGGCGATGATGCGCGTAGAATGTCAAATCATACAGGACACTGCCATAGAACGGCCACGTGATAAACCGGATCACTTCTCTAGCCGAGAGCGTTTCTGTTTACCGGCGGTCGGTGGAATTCTGAGAACTAAACCAGCCAACTCTTGAGTTCGCAAAGATGCATAGTAACTCATTCATCCAGCACGAACAGCCCCAGGCACCGCTTCGCTGAAAAGGGTCCGTTATTCTGACCGGTCTTCGGTGTTAATGAATGACTGGTAACAGCACACAAGTTCTAATAAATATTTCGGTGCAAAAAAACATTTTATTTTAATATTGGGTCCAAAAATAGAATATATTAATCATATTGAAGGCTATAGGTTATCATGTTTTCAAACAAAGGACATTTAACTTCCAGCAACCCACAGTAGGAGGTAGCCTGATTCACCATCCTCTGCCTTTCTAACCCGACTGAATAAAACATAAATATACAAGAACCAAAAACATGATCACATAGGATAAGGTTGAAATGTAACATACCATGAAGTCCTCTTGAAGTCGGCAGCTTTCAACACGAGTCGGCGTTAATTAAACAAGTGTTCTAGCAATCCGCGGATATAATTCCATATCGGGTTCGACAACAACTGATATTCAATGGTCCTTCTGATTTCATGTTCATCTTTTGACAGTCCATGCCATGGCTAGAACTTCCGTGACCTTCTTTCGAATATGTGCGTCTTTTGTGTTGTGACAGCGGGTGCTGTGTCTTCTCTTCCGGACTGGATCGGAGTGAACGACCTTTCCGAATCATAGAGGGGCTCTCTCTTCTCTCGCAGTGATTTTCCAAGTTGTTGCCTCGCTAGACGGGAGAGGTGGGAGGGGGGGAAGGGCACCAGGAGAGGAGGGGGTGAGGGGAAACAGAAATGAACAGCTGCTTGCTTGCTTCTCGCATCAGGAGTCAGTTGAAATATATTAATTTCATAAAACAATTTGATCAGTGTAGATTATTAACAGCAATTCATTTTGTAGACTAACATTCAACATGAGCTTTTTGAAGGCTTGACGGTTTGAGAACTCCATGCTTTTTAAATTTTTGATGACTATACAGATGCAGGATCTTAATTTGATCACCCTGATACAGGAGGAACCTTCCTGCATGCAGGGAATTTAAAACCTGTGTCTATATGATGTTTTTAAAAGGCTTCTGAAGTTGGTAGCAGGGAGACAGGCAGGAGCCTGCTGTGTAGAGACAGGGGTACCACGGATGGAGAGATGGTAGCAGGTAGCAGTAGCCTGCTGTGTAGAGACAGGGGTACCACGGGTGGAGAGTTGGTAGCAGGTAGCAGTAGCCTGCTGTGATGGATGGAGTTGGTAGCAGGTAGCAGTAGCCTGCTGTGTAGAGACAGGGGTACCACGGATGGAGAGTGGAGAGTTGCTGTGTAGGACAGGGGTAGGATGGAGAGCAGTAGCAGGTAGCCTGCTGTGTGAGAGAGGGGTACCACGGATGGAGAGTTGGTAGCAGGTAGCAGTAGCCTGCTGTGTAGAGACAGACAGGGGAGAGTTGGTAGCAGGTAGCAGTAGCCTGCTGTGTAGAGATGGAGAGAGAGTGGTAGCAGGTAGCAGTAGCCTGCTGTGTAGAGACAGGGGTACCACGGGAGAGTAGCAGGTAGCAGTAGCCTGCTGTGTGGAGAGATGGAGAGTAGTAGCAGGTAGCAGTAGCCTGCTGTGTAGCAGGAGAGATAGCCTGCTGTGTAGAGACAGGGGGAGAGATACCACCTGGATGGATGGAGTTGGTAGCAGGTAGCAGTAGCCTGCTGTGTAGAGAGGGGTACCACGGATGGAGAGATGGGTAGCAGGTAGCAGTAGCCTGGGTGCCAATTTGTTTGTGCTCTCATGTCAACTCTTTATGGAATTATCATGTCATGCCAATGACAGCAATGGATACCTCACCAGAGGTGATAAAGCCCAAACTGATCTGGGACCAAGGCTACCTCACCAGAGGTGATAGAGCCCAAACTGATCTGGGACCAAGGCTACCTCACCAGAGGTGATAAAGCCCAAACTGATCTGGGACCAAGGCTACCTCACCAGAGGTGATAGAGCCCAAACTGATCTGGGACCAAGGCTACCTCACCAGAGGTGATAGAGCCCAAACTGATCTGGGACCAAGGCTACCTCACCAGAGGTGATAAAGCCCAAACTGATCTGGGACCAAGGCTACCTCACCAGAGGTGACAAAGCCCAAACTGATCTGGGACCAAGGCTACCTCACCAGAGGTGATAAAGCCCAAACTGATCTGGGACCAAGGCTACCTCACCAGAGGTGATAAAGCCCAAACTGATCTGGGACCAAGGCTACCTCACCAGAGTGGATAGAGTCCAAACTGATCTGGGACCAAGGCTACCTCACCAGAGGTGATAGAGCCCAAACTGATCTGGGACCAAGGCTACCTCACCAGAGGTGATAAAGCTGGGACCAAACTGATCTGATCTGGGACCAAGGCTACCTCACCAGAGGTGATAAAGCCCAAACTGATCTGGGACCAAGGCTACCTCACCAGAGATGACAAAGCAAACTACACCAAGGCTACACACATAAAGCAAACGCTGGGACCAAGGCTACACCAGAGATACACATACATACACACACGAACGCACACACACACGCACACACACACATTGGGAGTTAAACTGAATAATTTAATGATCTGTTTAATATGATAAGAACAATGTATTTATTTAATAGGACAACAAATGGGGCTATATCACGACAGGCTAAATATGAAGGAATATTGTAAAGTATTATAAACACTAATTAACAATGGGGAAATATCACGACAGGATAAATATGAAGGAATATTGTAAAGTATTATAAACACTAATTAACAATGGGGAAATATCACGACAGGGTTATCATTTACACTGTGTGTCCATAGCAAACAATACTGAAACTGTTTCATTAGATAAAACCGACCAACACATTCAAAATATGCTTTTTCCAATGATTTATTGTCACGGTTCAGCTCATCTTGGTACATGGGCCCTGGTCTAGAGTAGTGCACTATATAGGGAACAGGGCCCTGGTCTAGAGTAGTGCACTACATAGGGAATAGGGTGGCATAGGGCCCTGGTCTAGAGTAGTGCACTATATAGGGAACAGGGCCCTGGTCTAGAGCAGTGCACTATATAGGGAACAGGGCCCTGGTCTAGAGTAGTGCACTATATAGGGAATAGGGCCCTGGTCTAGAGTAGTTCACTATATAGGGAATAGGGCTCTGGTCTAGAGTAGTGCACTATATAGGGAACAGGGCCCTGGTCTAGAGTAGTGCACTATATAGGGAACAGGGCCCTGGTCTAGAGTAGTGCACTATATAGGGAACAGGGCCCTGGTCTAGAGTAGTGCACTATATAGGGAACAGGGCTCTGGTCTAGAGTAGTGCACTATATAGGGAATAGGGCTGTAGTATAAAGTAGTGCACTATATAGGGAACAGGGCCCTGGTCTAGAACAGGGCCCTGGTCTAGTAGTGCACTATATAGGGAATAGGGCCCTCGTCTAAAGTAGTGCACTATATAGGGAACAGGGCCCTGGTCTAGAGTAGTGCACTATATAGGGAATAGGGCCCTGGTCTAGAGTAGTGCACTATATAGGGAACAGGGCCCTGGTCTAGAGTAGTGCACTATATAGGGAATAGGTCCCTGGTCTATAGAAGTGCACTATTTAGGGAATAGGGCTGTAGTATAAAGTAGTGCACTATATAGGGAATAGGGTTCTCTGGTCTGAAGTAGTGCACTATATAGGGAATAGGGCCCTGGTCTAAAGTAGTGCACTATATAGGGAATAGGGCTCTGGTCTAAAGTAGTGCACTATATAGGGAATAGGGCTCTCTGGTCTGAAGTAGTGCACTATATAGGGAATAGGGCCCTGGTCTAAAGTAGTGCACTATATAGGGAATAGGGCCCTGGTCTAAAGTAGTGCACTATATAGGGAATAGGGCCCTGGTCTAAAGTAGTGCACTATATAGGGAATAGGGTCCTGGTCTAAAGTAGTGCACTACATAGGGAATAGGGTCCTGGTCTAAAGTAGTGCACTACATAGGGAATAGGGTGCCATTTAGGAGGTAGTCTTAGTGTGCACTTTACCCACATTTCATTCCGTATAACAAACGTAATGGGTCTCGTTTTTTTTATAGCGATCTGGTAATGTGATCTGGTCTGGTCCTCAGGCTAGGAAGGTCTACCATTTGGCTACAGGCAATGATTCACCCAGATAGATGTCTAGCTGTCTGCCTAGCCTGATGAGAGAGAGAGACAGAGAGAGAGAGAGAGAGAGACAGAGAGAGAGAGAGAGAGACAGAGAGAGAGAGAGAGAGAGAGAGAGAGAGAGAGAGAGAGAGAGAGAGAGAGAGAGAGAGAGAGAGAGAGAGAGAGAGAGAGAGAGAGAGAGAGAGAGAGAGAGAGAGAGACAGAGAGAGAGAGAGAGAGGTGACCCCATTTTTTTCCTGCAGAATATCTTGGGACCCCATTTTATTTCCCCAATAAGTTGTGGCCCCACCCTACCCCAAATCTAATGACACAACTTTAAAAACTGTAGATAATTTGTGTGTTTATTTAATCAACTGCATTTTCATGTTTTGTAAAAATTGAAAGAAACCAATAAATCCATCTACTCAATAACATTGTATCTTTCAAATGATCCTTCTCTAAATCTTTTGGATATTGTCCAATACAATGAATTGGTGGTGACCGACCCAGGGGTCCTGGATGGTGACTGGCCTGGTGGTGACTGGCCTGGTGGTGACTAGCTTAGGGGTCCTGGTGGTGACTGGCCTAGGGGTCCTGGTGGTGACTGGCCTGGTGGTGACTGGCCTTGGGGGTCCTGGTGGTGACTGGCCTAGGGGGTCCTGGATGGTGACTGGCCTGGTGGTGACTGGCCTGGAGGGTCCTGGTGGTGACTGGCCTGGAGGGTCCTGGTGGTGACTGGCCTGGAGGGTCCTGGTGGTGACTGGCCTGGTGGTGACTGGCCTGGTGGTGACTGTCCTGGTGGTGACAGGCCTAGGGGGTCCTGGTGGTGACAGGCCTAGGGGTCCTGGTGGAGACAGGCCTAGGGGTCCTGGTGGTGACAGGCCTAGGAGGTCCTGGTGGTGACAGGCCTAGGGGTCCTGGTGGTGACAGGCCTAGGGGTCCTGGTGGTGACAGGCCTAGGGGGCCTGGTGGTTACAGGCCTAGGGGTTCCTGGTGGTGACAGGCCTAGGGGGTCCTGGTGGTGACTGGCCTGGTGGTGACTGGCCTAGGGGTCCTGGTGGTGACTGGCCTGGTGGTGACTGGCCTAGGGGTCCTGGTGGTGACTGGCCTGGAGGATCCTGGTGGTGACTGGCCTGGGGGTCCTGGTGGTGACTGGCCTAGCGGGTGCTGGTGGTGACTGGCCTGGGGGTCCTGGTGGTGACTGGCCTGGTGGTGACTGGCCTGGTGGTGACTGGCCTGGTGGTGACAGGCCTGGTGGTGACAGGCCTGGTGGTGACAGTGAGTCATACATATGACCTCCAGGGCTTCACCACCGCTCCACACACAAGGAGGTATGGAAACCAGAGGCGGACTGGCCATCTTTAGCCCAGTTAGGGCTGTCTTAATTAGGAAACTCTGGAAACTCTGTTGGTACCAGACCAGTCTGTCCCCGATGGAAACTCTGCTGGTACCAGACCAGTCCAGACCAGTCCGTCCCTGATGGAAACTCTGTTGGTACCAGACCAGTCTGTCCCAGATGGACACTCTGCTGGTACCAGACCAGTCCATCCCTGATGGAAACTCTGCTGGTACCAGACCAGTCTGTCCCCGATGGAAACTCTGCTGGTACCAGACCAGTCTGTCCCAGATGGACACTCTGCTGGTACCAGACCAGTCCATCCCTGATGGAAACTCTGCTGGTACCAGACCAGTCTGTCCCGATGGAAACTCTGCTGGTACCAGACCAGTCCAGACCAGTCCATCCCTGATGGAAACTCTGTTGGTACCAGACCAGTCTGTCCCAGATGGAAACTCTGCTGGTACCAGACCAGTCCAGACCAGTCCGTCCCAGATGGAAACTCTGCTGGTACCAGACCAGTCTGTCCCAGATGGAAACTCTGCTGGTACCAGACCAGTCTGTCCCCGATGGAAACTCTGCTGGTACCAGACCAGTCCGTCCCTGATGGAAACTCTGCTGGTACCAGACCAGTCCGTCCCTGATGGAAACTCTGCTGGTACCAGACCAGTCTGTCCCTGATGGAAACTCTGCTGGTACCAGACCAGTCTGTCCCGATGGAAACTCTGCTGGTACCAGACCAGTCTGTCCCTGATGGAAACTCTGCTGGTACCAGACCAGTCTGTCCCCAATGGAAACTCTGCTGGTACCAGACCAGTCCGTCCCTGATGGAAACTCTGTTGGTACCAGACCAGTCTGTCCCTGATGGAAACTCTGCTGGTACCAGACCAGTCTGCCCCTGATGGAAACTCTGCTGGTACCAGACCAGTCTGTCCCTGATGGAAACTCTGCTGGTACCAGACCAGTCTGTCCCTGATGGAAACTCTGCTGGTATCAGACCAGTCTGTCCCGACGGAAACTCTGCTGGTACCATACCAGTCTGTCCCCAATGGAAACTCTGCTGGTACCAGACCAGTCCGTCCCTGATGGAAACTCTGCTGGTACCAGACCAGTCTGTCCCTGATGGAAACTCTGCTGGTACCAGACCAGTCTGTCCCTGATGGAAACTCTGCTGGTACCAGACCAGTCTGTCCCCGTTGGAAACTCTGCTGGTACCAGACCAGTCTGTCCCTGATGGAAACTCTGTTGGTACCAGACCAGTCTGTCCCTGATGAAAACTCTGTTGGTACCAGACCAGTCTGTCCCTGATGGAAACTCTGTTGGTACCAGACCAGTCTGTCCCAGATGGAAACTCTGTTGGTACCAGACCAGTCCAGACCAGTCTGTCCCTGATGGAAACTCTGTTGGTACCAGACCAGTCCAGACCAGTCTGTCCCTGATGGAAACTCTGTTGGTACCAGACCAGTCCAGACCAGTCTGTCCCTGATGGAAACTCTGTTGGTACCAGACCAGTCCAGACCAGTCTGTCCCTGATGGAAACTCTGTTGGTACCAGACCAGTCCAGACCAGTCTGTCCCTGATGGAAACTCTGTTGGTACCAGACCAGTCTGTCCCTGATGGAAACTCTGCTGGTACCAGACCAGTCTGTCCCTGATGGAAACTCTGCTGGTACCAGACCAGTCTGTCCCTGATGGAAACTCTGCTGGTACCAGACCAGTCTGTCCCGATGGAAACTCTGCTGGTACCAGACCAGTCTGTCCCTGATGGAAACTCTGTTGGTACCAGACCAGTCTGTCCCTGATGGAAACTCTGTTGGTACCAGACCAGTCTGTCCCCGATGGAATCTCTGTTGGTACCAGACCAGTCCAGACCAGTCTGTCCCTGATGGAAACTCTGTTGGTACCAGACCAGTCTGTCCCTGATGGAAACTCTGTTGGTACCAGACCAGTCTGTCCCTGATGGAATCTCTGTTGGTACCAGACCAGTCCAGACCAGTCTGTCCCTGATGGAAACTCTGTTGGTACCAGACCAGTCCAGACCAGTCTGTCCCTGATGGAATCTCTGCTGGTACCAGACCAGTCTGTCCCAGATGGAAACTCTGTTGGTACCAGACCAGTCTGTCCCAGATGGAAACTCTGTTGGTACCAGACCAGTCTGTCCCAGATGGACACTCTGCTGGTACCAGACCAGTCTGTCCCTGATGGATACTCTGTTGGTACCAGACCAGTCCAGACCAGTCTGTCCCCGATGGAAACTCTGTTGGTACCAGACCTCTCTGTCCCCGATGGAAACTCTGTTGGTACCAGACCTCTCTGTCCCCGATGGAAACTCTGTTGGTACCAGGCCAGTCCAGACCAGTCTGTCCCTGATGGAATCTCTGTTGGTACCAGACCAGTCCAGACCAGTCTGTCCCTGATGGAAACTCTGTTGGTACCAGACCAGTCTGTCCCATATGGAAACTCTGTTGGTACCAGACCAGTCTGTCCCATATGGAAACTCTGCTGGTACCAGACCAGTCTGTCCCTGATGGAAACTCTGTTGGTACCAGACCAGTCTGTCCCTGATGGAAACTCTGTTAGTACCAGACCAGTCTGTCCCCGATGGAAACTCTGTTGGTACCAGACCTCTCTGTCCCCGATGGAAACTCTGCTGGTACCAGACCAGTCTGTCCCAGATGGAAACTCTGTTGGTACCAGACCAGTCCAGACCAGTCTGTCCCTGATGGAAACTCTGTTGGTACCAGACCAGTCCAGACCAGTCTGTCCCTGATGGAAACTCTGTTGGTACCAGACCAGTCCAGACCAGTCTGTCCCTGATGGAAACTCTGTTGGTACCAGACCAGTCCAGACCAGTCTGTCCGTGATGGAAACTCTGTTGGTACCAGACCAGTCCAGACCAGTCTGTCCCTGATGGAAACTCTGTTGGTACCAGACCAGTCTGTCCCTGATGGAAACTCTGCTGGTACCAGACCAGTCTGTCCCTGATGGAAACTCTGCTGGTACCAGACCAGTCCGTCCCTGATGGAAACTCTGCTGGTACCAGACCAGTCTGGATGGAAACTCTGCTGGTACCAGACCAGTCTGTCCCGATGGAAACTCTGCTGGTACCAGACCAGTCTGTCCCTGATGGAAACTCTGCTGGTACCAGACCAGTCTGTCCCTGATGGAAACTCTGCTGGTACCAGACCAGTCTGTCCCTGATGGAAACTCTGCTGGTACCAGACCAGTCTGTCCCGATGGAAACTCTGCTGGTACCAGACCAGTCTGTCCCTGATGGAAACTCTGTTGGTACCAGACCAGTCTGTCCCTGATGGAAACTCTGTTGGTACCAGACCAGTCTGTCCCCGATGGAATCTCTGTTGGTACCAGACCAGTCCAGACCAGTCTGTCCCTGATGGAAACTCTGTTGGTACCAGACCAGTCTGTCCCTGATGGAAACTCTGTTGGTACCAGACCAGTCTGTCCCCGATGGAATCTCTGTTGGTACCAGACCAGTCCAGACCAGTCTGTCCCTGATGGAAACTCTGTTGGTACCAGACCAGTCTGTCCCATATGGAAACTCTGCTGGTACCAGACCAGTCTGTCCCAGATGGACACTCTGTTGGTACCAGACCAGTCCAGACCAGTCTGTCCCTGATGGAATCTCTGCTGGTACCAGACCAGTCTGTCCCAGATGGAAACTCTGTTGGTACCAGACCAGTCTGTCCCAGATGGAAACTCTGTTGGTACCAGACCAGTCTGTCCCCGATGGAATCTCTGTTGGTACCAGACCAGTCCAGACCAGTCTGTCCCTGATGGAAACTCTGTTGGTACCAGACCAGTCTGTCCCTGATGGAAACTCTGTTGGTACCAGACCAGTCTGTCCCTGATGGAATCTCTGTTGGTACCAGACCAGTCTGTCCCTGATGGAAACTCTGTTGGTACCAGACCAGTCTGTCCCCGATGGAATCTCTGTTGGTACCAGACCAGTCCAGACCAGTCTGTCCCTGATGGAAACTCTGTTGGTACCAGACCAGTCTGTCCCTGATGGAAACTCTGTTGGTACCAGACCAGTCTGTCCCTGATGGAATCTCTGTTGGTACCAGACCAGTCCAGACCAGTCTGTCCCTGATGGAAACTCTGTTGGTACCAGACCAGTCCAGACCAGTCTGTCCCTGATGGAATCTCTGCTGGTACCAGACCAGTCTGTCCCAGATGGAAACTCTGTTGGTACCAGACCAGTCTGTCCCAGATGGAAACTCTGTTGGTACCAGACCAGTCTGTCCCAGATGGACACTCTGCTGGTACCAGACCAGTCTGTCCCTGATGGATACTCTGTTGGTACCAGACCAGTCCAGACCAGTCTGTCCCGATGGAAACTCTGTTGGTACCAGACCTCTCTGTCCCCGATGGAAACTCTGTTGGTACCAGACCTCTCTGTCCCCGATGGAAACTCTGTTGGTACCAGGCCAGTCCAGACCAGTCTGTCCCTGATGGAAACTCTGTTGGTACCAGACCAGTCCAGACCAGTCTGTCCCTGATGGAAACTCTGTTGGTACCAGACCAGTCCAGACCAGTCTGTCCCTGATGGAAACTCTGTTGGTACCAGACCAGTCTGTCCCTGATGGAAACTCTGCTGGTACCAGACCAGTCTGTCCCTGATGGAAACTCTGTTGGTACCAGACCAGTCTGTCCCTGATGGAAACTCTGTTGGTACCAGACCAGTCTGTCCCCGATGGAAACTCTGTTGGTACCAGACCTCTCTGTCCCCGATGGAAACTCTGCTGGTACCAGACCAGTCTGTCCCAGATGGAAACTCTGTTGGTACCAGACCAGTCCAGACCAGTCTGTCCCTGATGGAAACTCTGTTGGTACCAGACCAGTCCAGACCAGTCTGTCCCTGATGGAAACTCTGTTGGTACCAGACCAGTCCAGACCAGTCTGTCCCTGATGGAAACTCTGTTGGTACCAGACCAGTCCAGACCAGTCTGTCCGTGATGGAAACTCTGTTGGTACCAGACCAGTCCAGACCAGTCTGTCCCTGATGGAAACTCTGTTGGTACCAGACCAGTCTGTCCCTGATGGAAACTCTGCTGGTACCAGACCAGTCTGTCCCTGATGGAAACTCTGCTGGTACCAGACCAGTCCGTCCCTGATGGAAACTCTGCTGGTACCAGACCAGTCTGTCCCTGATGGAAACTCTGCTGGTACCAGACCAGTCTGTCCCGATGGAAACTCTGCTGGTACCAGACCAGTCTGTCCCTGATGGAAACTCTGCTGGTACCAGACCAGTCTGTCCCTGATGGAAACTCTGCTGGTACCAGACCAGTCTGTCCCTGATGGAAACTCTGCTGGTACCAGACCAGTCTGTCCCGATGGAAACTCTGCTGGTACCAGACCAGTCTGTCCCTGATGGAAACTCTGTTGGTACCAGACCAGTCTGTCCCTGATGGAAACTCTGTTGGTACCAGACCAGTCTGTCCCCGATGGAATCTCTGTTGGTACCAGACCAGTCCAGACCAGTCTGTCCCTGATGGAAACTCTGTTGGTACCAGACCAGTCTGTCCCTGATGGAAACTCTGTTGGTACCAGACCAGTCTGTCCCCGATGGAATCTCTGTTGGTACCAGACCAGTCCAGACCAGTCTGTCCCTGATGGAAACTCTGTTGGTACCAGACCAGTCTGTCCCATATGGAAACTCTGCTGGTACCAGACCAGTCTGTCCCAGATGGACACTCTGTTGGTACCAGACCAGTCCAGACCAGTCTGTCCCTGATGGAATCTCTGCTGGTACCAGACCAGTCTGTCCCAGATGGAAACTCTGTTGGTACCAGACCAGTCTGTCCCAGATGGAAACTCTGTTGGTACCAGACCAGTCTGTCCCAGATGGAAACTCTGTTGGTACCAGACCTCTCTGTCCCCGATGGAAACTCTGCTGGTACCAGACCAGTCTGTGCCAGATGGAAACTCTGTTGGTACCAGGCCAGTCCAGACCAGTCTGTCCCTGATGGAAACTCTGTTGGTACCAGACCAGTCCAGACCAGTCTGTCCCTGATGGAAACTCTGTTGGTACCAGACCAGTCCAGACCAGTCTGTCCCTGATGGAAACTCTGTTGGTACCAGACCAGTCCAGACCAGTCTGTCCCTGATGGAAACTCTGTTGGTACCAGACCAGTCTGTCCCTGATGGAAACTCTGCTGGTACCAGACCAGTCTGTCCCTGATGGAACTCTGTTGGTACCAGACCAGTCTGTCCCTGATGGAAACTCTGTTGGTACCAGACCAGTCTGTCCCCGATGGAAACTCTGTTGGTACCAGACCAGTCCAGACCAGTCTGTCCCTGATGGAAACTCTGTTGGTACCAGACCAGTCCAGACCAGTCTGTCCCTGATGGAAACTCTGTTGGTACCAGACCAGTCTCTCCCTGATGGAAACTCTGCTGGTACCAGACCAGTCTGTCCCTGATGGAAACTCTGTTGGTACCAGACCAGTCTGTCCCTGATGGAAACTCTGTTGGTACCAGACCAGTCTGTCCCTGATGGAAACTCTGTTGGTACCAGACCAGTCTGTCCCCGATGTAATCTCTGTTGGTACCAGACCAGTCCAGACCAGTCTGTCCCTGATGGAAACTCTGTTGGTACCAGACCAGTCTGTCCCATATGGAAACTCTGCTGGTACCAGACCAGTCTGTCCCAGATGGACACTCTGTTGGTACCAGACCAGTCCAGACCAGTCTGTCCCTGATGGAATCTCTGCTGGTACCAGACCAGTCTGTCCCAGATGGACACTCTGTTGGTACCAGACCAGTCTGTCCCAGATGGAAACTCTGTTGGTACCAGACCAGTCTGTCCCAGATGGAAACTCTGTTGGTACCAGACCAGTCTGTCCCAGATGGAAACTCTGCTGGTACCAGACCAGTCCAGACCAGTCTGTCCCTGATGGAAACTCTGCTGGTACCAGACCAGTCTGTCCCAGATGGAAACTCTGCTGGTACCAGACCAGTCCAGACCAGTCTGTCCCAGATGGAAACTCTGTTGGTACCAGACCAGTCCAGACCAGTCTGTCCCTGATGGAAACTCTGCTGGTACCAGACCAGTCTGTCCCGATGGAAACTCTGCTGGTACCAGACCAGTCTGTCCCTGATGGAAACTCTGTTGGTACCAGACCAGTCTGTCCCTGATGGAAACTCTGTTGGTACCAGACCAGTCTGTCCCCGATGGAATCTCTGTTGGTACCAGACCAGTCCAGACCAGTCTGTCCCTGATGGAAACTCTGTTGGTACCAGACCAGTCTGTCCCTGATGGAAACTCTGTTGGTACCAGACCAGTCTGTCCCCGATGGAATCTCTGTTGGTACCAGACCAGTCCAGACCAGTCTGTCCCTGATGGAAACTCTGTTGGTACCAGACCAGTCTGTCCCATATGGAAACTCTGCTGCTACCAGACCAGTCTGTCCCAGATGGACACTCTGTTGGTACCAGACCAGTCCAGACCAGTCTGTCCCTGATGGAATCTCTGCTGGTACCAGACCAGTCTGTCCCAGATGGAAACTCTGTTGGTACCAGACCAGTCTGTCCCAGATGGAAACTCTGTTGGTACCAGACCAGTCTGTCCCAGATGGACACTCTGCTGGTACCAGACCAGTCTGTCCCTGATGGATACTCTGTTGGTACCAGACCAGTCCAGACCAGTCTGTCCCCGATGGAAACTCTGTTGGTACCAGACCTCTCTGTCCCCGATGGAAACTCTGTTGGTACCAGACCTCTCTGTCCCCGATGGAAACTCTGTTGGTACCAGGCCAGTCCAGACCAGTCTGTCCCTGATGGAAACTCTGTTGGTACCAGACCAGTCCAGACCAGTCTGTCCCTGATGGAAACTCTGTTGGTACCAGACCAGTCCAGACCAGTCTGTCCCTGATGGAAACTCTGTTGGTACCAGACCAGTCTGTCCCTGATGGAAACTCTGCTGGTACCAGACCAGTCTGTCCCTGATGGAAACTCTGTTGGTACCAGACCAGTCTGTCCCTGATGGAAACTCTGTTGGTACCAGACCAGTCTGTCCCCGATGGAAACTCTGTTGGTACCAGACCTCTCTGTCCCCGATGGAATCTCTACTGGTACCAGACCAGTCTGTCCCTGATGGAAACTCTGTTGGTACCAGACCAGTCCAGACCAGTCTGTCCCTGATGGAAACTCTGTTGGTACCAGACCAGTCCAGACCAGTCTGTCCCTGATGGAAACTCTGTTGGTACCAGACCAGTCCAGACCAGTCTGTCCGTGATGGAAACTCTGTTGGTACCAGACCAGTCCAGACCAGTCTGTCCCTGATGGAAACTCTGTTGGTACCAGACCAGTCTGTCCCTGATGGAAACTCTGCTGGTACCAGACCAGTCTGTCCCTGATGGAAACTCTGCTGGTACCAGACCAGTCCGTCCCTGATGGAAACTCTGCTGGTACCAGACCAGTCTGTCCCTGATGGAAACTCTGCTGGTACCAGACCAGTCTGTCCCGATGGAAACTCTGCTGGTACCAGACCAGTCTGTCCCTGATGGAAACTCTGCTGGTACCAGACCAGTCTGTCCCTGATGGAAACTCTGCTGGTACCAGACCAGTCTGTCCCGATGGAAACTCTGCTGGTACCAGACCAGTCTGTCCCTGATGGAAACTCTGTTGGTACCAGACCAGTCTGTCCCTGATGGAAACTCTGTTGGTACCAGACCAGTCTGTCCCCGATGGAATCTCTGTTGGTACCAGACCAGTCCAGACCAGTCTGTCCCTGATGGAAACTCTGTTGGTACCAGACCAGTCTGTCCCTGATGGAAACTCTGTTGGTACCAGACCAGTCTGTCCCCGATGGAATCTCTGTTGGTACCAGACCAGTCCAGACCAGTCTGTCCCTGATGGAAACTCTGTTGGTACCAGACCAGTCTGTCCCATATGGAAACTCTGCTGGTACCAGACCAGTCTGTCCCAGATGGACACTCTGTTGGTACCAGACCAGTCCAGACCAGTCTGTCCCTGATGGAATCTCTGCTGGTACCAGACCAGTCTGTCCCAGATGGAAACTCTGTTGGTACCAGACCAGTCTGTCCCAGATGGAAACTCTGTTGGTACCAGACCAGTCTGTCCCAGATGGAAACTCTGTTGGTACCAGACCTCTCTGTCCCCGATGGAAACTCTGCTGGTACCAGACCAGTCTGTGCCAGATGGAAACTCTGTTGGTACCAGGCCAGTCCAGACCAGTCTGTCCCTGATGGAAACTCTGTTGGTACCAGACCAGTCCAGACCAGTCTGTCCCTGATGGAAACTCTGTTGGTACCAGACCAGTCCAGACCAGTCTGTCCCTGATGGAAACTCTGTTGGTACCAGACCAGTCCAGACCAGTCTGTCCCTGATGGAAACTCTGTTGGTACCAGACCAGTCTGTCCCTGATGGAAACTCTGCTGGTACCAGACCAGTCTGTCCCTGATGGAACTCTGTTGGTACCAGACCAGTCTGTCCCTGATGGAAACTCTGTTGGTACCAGACCAGTCTGTCCCCGATGGAAACTCTGTTGGTACCAGACCAGTCCAGACCAGTCTGTCCCTGATGGAAACTCTGTTGGTACCAGACCAGTCCAGACCAGTCTGTCCCTGATGGAAACTCTGTTGGTACCAGACCAGTCTCTCCCTGATGGAAACTCTGCTGGTACCAGACCAGTCTGTCCCTGATGGAAACTCTGTTGGTACCAGACCAGTCTGTCCCTGATGGAAACTCTGTTGGTACCAGACCAGTCTGTCCCTGATGGAAACTCTGTTGGTACCAGACCAGTCTGTCCCCGATGTAATCTCTGTTGGTACCAGACCAGTCCAGACCAGTCTGTCCCTGATGGAAACTCTGTTGGTACCAGACCAGTCTGTCCCATATGGAAACTCTGCTGGTACCAGACCAGTCTGTCCCAGATGGACACTCTGTTGGTACCAGACCAGTCCAGACCAGTCTGTCCCTGATGGAATCTCTACTGGTACCAGACCAGTCTGTCCCAGATGGACACTCTGTTGGTACCAGACCAGTCTGTCCCAGATGGAAACTCTGTTGGTACCAGACCAGTCTGTCCCAGATGGACACTCTGCTGCTACCAGACCAGTCTGTCCCTGATGGAAACTCTGTTGGTACCAGACCAGTCTGTCCCAGATGGAAACTCTGTTGGTACCAGACCAGTCTGTCCCAGATGGACACTCTGCTGGTACCAGACCAGTCTGTCCCTGATGGATACTCTGTTGGTACCAGACCAGTCCAGACCAGTCTGTCCCCGATGGAAACTCTGTTGGTACCAGACCTCTCTGTCCCCGATCGAAACTCTGTTGGTACCAGACCTCTCTGTCCCCGATGGAAACTCTGTTGGTACCAGGCCAGTCCAGACCAGTCTGTGCCAGATGGAAACTCTGTTGGTACCAGACCAGTCCAGACCAGTCTGTCCCTGATGGAAACTCTGCTGGTACCAGACCAGTCTGTCCCTGATGGAAACTCTGTTGGTACCAGACCAGTCTGTCCCTGATGGAAACTTTGTTGGTACCAGACCAGTCTGTCCCTGATGGAAACTTTGTTGGTACCAGACCTCTCTGTCCCCGATGGAAACTCTGTTGGTACCAGACCTCTCTGTCCCCGATCGAAACTCTGCTGGTACCAGACCAGTCTGTCCCAGATGGAAACTCTGTTGGTACCAGACCAGTCCAGACCAGTCTGTCCCTGATGGAAACTCTGTTGGTACCAGACCAGTCCAGACCAGTCTGTCCCTGATGGAAACTCTGTTGGTACCAGACCAGTCCAGACCAGTCTGTCCCTGATGGAAACTCTGTTGGTACCAGACCAGTCCAGACCAGTCTGTCCGTGATGGAAACTCTGTTGGTACCAGACCAGTCCAGACCAGTCTGTCCCTGATGGAAACTCTCTTGGTACCAGACCAGTCTGTCCCTGATGGAAACTCTGCTGGTACCAGACCAGTCTGTCCCTGATGGAAACTCTGCTGGTACCAGACCAGTCCGTCCCTGATGGAAACTCTGCTGGTACCAGACCAGTCTGTCCCTGATGGAAACTCTGCTGGTACCAGACCAGTCTGTCCCGATGGAAACTCTGCTGGTACCAGACCAGTCTGTCCCTGATGGAAACTCTGCTGGTACCAGACCAGTCTGTCCCTGATGGAAACTCTGCTGGTACCAGACCAGTCTGTCCCTGATGGAAACTCTGCTGGTACCAGACCAGTCTGTCCCGATGGAAACTCTGCTGGTACCAGACCAGTCTGTCCCTGATGGAAACTCTGTTGGTACCAGACCAGTCTGTCCCTGATGGAAACTCTGTTGGTACCAGACCAGTCTGTCCCCGATGGAATCTCTGTTGGTACCAGACCAGTCCAGACCAGTCTGTCCCTGATGGAAACTCTGTTGGTACCAGACCAGTCTGTCCCATATGGAAACTCTGCTGGTACCAGACCAGTCTGTCCCAGATGGACACTCTGTTGGTACCAGACCAGTCCAGACCAGTCTGTCCCTGATGGAATCTCTGCTGGTACCAGACCAGTCTGTCCCAGATGGAAACTCTGTTGGTACCAGACCAGTCTGTCCCAGATGGAAACTCTGTTGGTACCAGACCAGTCTGTCCCAGATGGAAACTCTGTTGGTACCAGACCTCTCTGTCCCCGATGGAAACTCTGCTGGTACCAGACCAGTCTGTGCCAGATGGAAACTCTGTTGGTACCAGGCCAGTCCAGACCAGTCTGTCCCTGATGGAAACTCTGTTGGTACCAGACCAGTCCAGACCAGTCTGTCCCTGATGGAAACTCTGTTGGTACCAGACCAGTCCAGACCAGTCTGTCCCTGATGGAAACTCTGTTGGTACCAGACCAGTCTGTCCCTGATGGAAACTCTGCTGGTACCAGACCAGTCTGTCCCTGATGGAACTCTGTTGGTACCAGACCAGTCTGTCCCTGATGGAAACTCTGTTGGTACCAGACCAGTCTGTCCCCGATGGAAACTCTGTTGGTACCAGACCAGTCCAGACCAGTCTGTCCCTGATGGAAACTCTGTTGGTACCAGACCAGTCCAGACCAGTCTGTCCCTGATGGAAACTCTGTTGGTACCAGACCAGTCTCTCCCTGATGGAAACTCTGCTGGTACCAGACCAGTCTGTCCCTGATGGAAACTCTGTTGGTACCAGACCAGTCTGTCCCTGATGGAAACTCTGTTGGTACCAGACCAGTCTGTCCCTGATGGAAACTCTGTTGGTACCAGACCAGTCTGTCCCCGATGTAATCTCTGTTGGTACCAGACCAGTCCAGACCAGTCTGTCCCTGATGGAAACTCTGTTGGTACCAGACCAGTCTGTCCCATATGGAAACTCTGCTGGTACCAGACCAGTCTGTCCCAGATGGACACTCTGTTGGTACCAGACCAGTCCAGACCAGTCTGTCCCTGATGGAAACTCTGCTGGTACCAGACCAGTCTGTCCCTGATGGAAACTCTGTTGGTACCAGACCAGTCTGTCCCAGATGGACACTCTGTTGGTACCAGACCAGTCTGTCCCTGATGGAAACTCTGTTGGTACCAGACCAGTCTGTCCCTGATGGAAACTCTGTTGGTACCAGACCAGTCTGTCCCTGATGGAAACTCCTCAGAGACATCTGGGCTGTAGACACACATAGAGACAGAGTTTGTACTGATTATCAGTGATAACGACCTTATCCACTCTGTGTACGCTACAAACCTGCCTCAATGGAAACTGCAGTCTACATCCTCAGACATGTCATCGTGGTTTAGGGGGAATTCCCCCATTTGAATGCCTGAGCAGCTGGTTAATCACGGGTTCATGTTGTGGGATGAGGCATGTTTTCTGTATTTCCATACATAGGGAATGAGAGAGGTCGTCGGTGAGACAATAACCCCAACGACACTCCTCCACACACCGGTAAGCATGGAAAATCCTCAGACACACATATGCTGCTAGCCTGGAGCCTAGAACTGCTCTGTGCTGTCAGGTTTAATAACCAGGCTATCATCATGCCCCTGTGTTGTACTGTATGTTCCCTCATTAACCAGGCTATCAACATGCCCCTGTGTTGTACTGTATGTTCCCTCATTAACCAGGCTATCAACATGCCCCTGTGTTGTACTGTATGTTCCCTCATTAACCAGGCTATCAACATGCCCCTGTGTTGTACTGTATGTTCCCTCATTAACCAGGCTATCAACATGCCCCTGTGTTGTACTGTATGTTCCCTCATTAACCAGGCTATCAACATGCCCCTGTGTTGTACTGTATGTTCCCTCATTAACCAGGCTATCAACATGCCCCTGTGTTGTACTGTATGTTCCCTCATTAACCAGGCTATCAACATGCCCCTGTGTTGTACTGTATGTTCCCTCATTAACCAGGCTATCAACATGCCCCTGTGTTGTACTGTATGTTCCCTCATTAACCAGGCTATCAACATGCCCCTGTGTTGTACTGTATGTTCCCTCATTAACCAGGCTATCAACATGCCCCTGTGTTGTACTGTATGTTCCCTCATTAACCAGGCTATCAACATGCCCCTGTGTTGTACTGTATGTTCCCTCATTAACCAGGCTATCAACATGCCCCTGTGTTGTACTGTATGTTCCCTCATTAACCAGGCTATCATCATTCCCCTGTGTTGTACTGTATGTTCCCTCATTAACCAGGCTATCAACATGCCCCTGTGTTGTACTGTATGTTCCCTCATTAACCAGGCTATCAACATGCCC